>NW_026114534.1:1037500-1192900 GCF_025231255.1 Drosophila biarmipes
TTTCTTTATATATGCACATTTCATTCTAAAATATCATTTTTGTTCGACATACATAATATATTGTATCCACACATGTACAATTTTTGTTTAACCAATATAAGATATTGAGTTAATCATTTGTATTTTGACGATAAATTTAAAATTTATCTATATATATCCATATAAGTCTCTGGTAATATATAAAATAGAACCGAGTGTATATATATAATTATTACTACTATATTTATTTCTTAAATAATATATACTTATATATTATTTATATATATACTCTTTATTATATATTATATAATTTCTTAAATAACTCTCTTAATAGCTATTTTTTATTATCAACAATATAAGTTGATATTAATGTTGAAAATGTATTCATAATTACATTTTTATATTTCTTTGGTAGACTTTTATGTACTATTATTATTTAATAATACACATATAATATAAATCATGTTAGCCTACCTCCTAAAATTAACGATAAAATTCGGAAACAATTTGTTATTCTATGTACAATAGAAACTTGGCCTTTGTTTCAACGTTATTATCTTTGGGCTTAAAATATTAACCGCGGAGCCAAGTCTCGTATTCAAATAAATGAATAAAGAAACAAATTTGACGGATAATATCTTCTCTACTGACATATGTCAATAGCAGACGGCCGGCCCATTGACCATCCTATAGTAGTTTTTGGACACGCTGTCTCCCATTCGGGTATATTCAATTTACTTTGCCACTCACCCATATAGTGTTCTCTTATATAATAAGACAACGCACTTTTATATTCATTATATGGATATATTGCCTTCCTCATATTTGCCACACCACCTATAGTAGTTTTTGGACACGCTGTCTCCCATTCGGGTATATTCAATTTACTTTGCCACTCACCCATATAGTGTTCTCTTATATAATAAGAAAACGCACTTTTATTTTCATTATATGGATATATTGCCTTCCTCATATTTGCCACACCACCTATAGTAGTTTTTGGACACGCTGTCTCCCATTCGGGTATATTCAATTTACTTTGCCACTCACCCATATAGTGTTCTCTTATATAATAAGAAAACGCACTTTTATTTTCATTATATGGATATATTGCCTTCCTCATATTTGCCACACCACCTATAGTAGTTTTTGGACACGCTGTCTCCCATTCGGGTATATTCAATTCTCTTTGCCACTCACCCTTATAGTATTCTCTTATTTAATAAGAATACTAAAATACTTCTCATATTATAGATGTAATCTATTAACTTCTCAATATCCATACGGTTTATGTATGGTATTGACAAAATCCTATGCATTTGCATAAGATTTATTTTGCCACAATTTATAGTACTAGTGCCGCCCTCACTAGGTATAAATATCTCATTTCGCTAGTAGTGTATGGGGAAATTCTACTAGCTATTCTCATAAATATGTCACTTATATGCCATATCTATACAATTCATGCACTTTTATATGTATATTTGCTATATTATACATTATTATGCCTTATAGGTATTATACCTATAAGCCACATCCATACGATTGCTTAATATAAATATATGTATAATTTTTTATACATATTTTTTTTTTATTTATGTATGGTTTTTTATTCATATCCATATACTGTATTCACTTTTATATGGATATGATTGGCGTTTTATATAGTATTGACAAAATCATAAGTTTGACCAATACGAGGAGAGGTCCGCCAACGACCACCTCCCTATAGGTGTTTTTGGACACGCTGTCTCCCATTCGACTGCTTACTATACTAGGGGCTACCCGCTCCGTATGATATTCTCTCATATAACAAGAGAATGCAAGAAATATTCGTATTTTATGAATATAATCCATTTATTTTTCAATATCCATACGTTTTACTTAGTTTTTTGTACGGTATTGACAAAATCCTATGCATTTGCATAAGATTTATTTTGCCACAATTTATAGTACTAGTGCCGCCCTCACTAGGTATAAATATCTCATTTCGCTAGTAGTGTATGGGGAAATTCTACTAGCTATTCTCATAAATATGTCACTTATATGCCATATCTATACAATTCATGCACTTTTATATGTATATTTGCTATATTATACATTATTATGCCTTATAGGTATTATACCTATAAGCCACATCCATACGATTGCTTAATATAAATATATGTATAATTTTTTATACATATTTTTTTTTTATTTATGTATGGTTTTTTATTCATATCCATATACTGTATTCAATTTTATATGGATATGATTGGCGTTTTATATAGTATTGACAAAATCATAAGTTTGACCAATACGAGGAGAGGTCCGCCAACGACCACCTCCCTATAGGTGTTTTTGGACACGCTGTCTCCCATTCGACTGCTTACTATACTAGGGGCTACCCGCTCCGTATGATATTCTCTCATATAACAAGAGAATGCAAGAAATATTCGTATTTTATGAATATAATCCATTTATTTTTCAATATCCATACGTTTTACTTAGTTTTTTGTACGGTATTGACAAAATCCTATGCATTTGCATAAGATTTATTTTGCCACAATTTATAGTACTAGTGCCGCCCTCACTAGGTATAAATATCTCATTTCGCTAGTAGTGTATGGGGAAATTCTACTAGCTATTCTCATAAATATGTCACTTATATGCCATATCTATACAATTCATGCACTTTTATATGTATATTTGCTATATTATACATTATTATGCCTTATAGGTATTATACCTATAAGCCACATCCATACGATTGCTTAATATAAATATATGTATAATTTTTTATACATATTTTTTTTTTTATTTATGTATGGTTTTTTATTCATATCCATATACTGTATTCACTTTTATATGGATATGATTGGCGTTTTATATAGTATTGACAAAATCATAAGTTTGACCAATACGAGGAGAGGTCCGCCAACGACCACCTCCCTATAGGTGTTTTTGGACACGCTGTCTCCCATTCGACTGCTTACTATACTAGGGGCTACCCGCTCCGTATGATATTCTCTCATATAACAAGAGAATGCAAGAAATATTCGTATTTTATGAATATAATCCATTTATTTTTCAATATCCATACGTTTTACTTAGTTTTTTGTACGGTATTGACAAAATCCTATGCATTTGCATAAGATTTATTTTGCCACAATTTATAGTACTAGTGCCGCCCTCACTAGGTATAAATATCTCATTTCGCTAGTAGTGTATGGGCAAATTCTACTAGCTATTCTCATAAATGCCTTCTTTATGCCATATCTATACAATTTATGCACTTTTATATGTATATTTGCTAATATTATACATTATTATGCCTTATAGGTATTATACCTATAAGCCATATACATACGATTTCATTTTTTTATTTATATATGGTTTTGTATTTATAACCATATACCGTATTTACTTTTATAAGGATATGATTGGCGTTTTATATAGTATTGACAAAATTATAAGTTTGACAAACACTTTTTTAAGTCTTTTAGTTAAAATTGTCATTTTTAATTGACTATCTAAACACTAGATATATTTGCACATGGAGCAAAGAGTATAAAAATTGGTCGCGTCACTAATAATATCGCGATACATTTTTACTACCATCAAAATACCACATACGTTTATATGTCCTCTTTATTTAATTTGGTTTCTAAACCTCAGGAATAGTTTTAATTATATGTGCGCTCTAAGTTGAATGAATTTCTTGAATCTCTTTACTTGAATTTCTAAGACTTAAAAATATTTATAAATAGATGTCCTATTGCATAATATTTTTTTATCGCTTCACTTATAAAATAACGATCCTGCCTTTCTACCTTTGAATAAACATTCATATAAACATGGAGAAAAAAACGTTCGCGTCACTAACAGTATGTGACGATAAAATTTTGCTAACATTAAAAGGAACATATTTTTATATGTCAACTCTTAGTTGAATTGGTCTATTGCTTAAGATTCTAGACCTTAGGAATATTTTTATATTATATGTTTGCCAATCTTCGCGTCACTAAAAAGATGACGATTCATATTGTTATTATTAGATGGTCGAGTTGTACTTATATTGATATGTTAATCAAATTGGTCTCTTACTTGAAAATCTAGACCTTAGGAATATTTTTATATTATATGTTTGCCAATCTTCGCGTCACTAATAAGATGACGATTCATATTGTTATTATTAGATGGTCGAGTTGTACTTATATTGATATGTTAATCAAATTGGTCTCTTACTTGAAAATCTAGACCTTAGGAATATTTGTATATTATATGTTTGCCAATCTTCGCGTCAGTAATAAGATGACGATTCATATTGTTATTATTAGATGGTCGAGTTGTACTTATATTGATATGTTAATCAAATTGGTCTCTTACTTGAAAATCTAGACCTTAGGAATATTTTTATATTATATGTTTGCCAATCTTCGCGTCACTAATAAGATGACGATTCATATTGTTATTATTAGATGGTCGAGTTGTACTTATATTGATATGTTAATCAAATTGGTCTCTTACTTGAAAATCTAGACCTTAGGAATATTTGTATATTATATGTTTGCCAATCTTCGCGTCAGTAATAAGATGACGATTCATATTGTTATTATTAGATGGTCGAGTTGTACTTATATTGATATGTTAATCAAATTGGTCTCTTACTTGAAAATCTAGACCTTAGGAATATTTTTATATTATATGTTTGCCAATCTTCGCGTCACTAATAAGATGACGATTCATATTGTTATTATTAGATGGTCGAGTTGTACTTATATTGATATGTTAATCAAATTGGTCTCTTACTTGAAAATCTAGACCTTAGGAATATTTTTATATTATATGTTTGCCAATCTTCGCGTCACTAATAAGATGACGATTCATATTGTTATTATTAGATGGTCGAGTTGTACTTATATTGATATGTTAATCAAATTGGTCTCTTACTTGAAAATCTAGACCTTAGGAATATTTTTATATTATATGTTTGCCAATCTTCGCGTCACTAATAAGATGACGATTCATATTATTATTAGATGGTCGAGTTGTACTTATATTGATATGTTAATCAAATTGGTCTCTTACTTGAAAATCTAGACCTTAGGAATATTTTTATATTATATGTTTGCCAATCTTCGCGTCACTAATAAGATGACGATTCATATTGTTATTATTAGATGGTCGAGTTGTACTTATATTGATATGTTAATCAAATTGGTCTCTTACTTGAAAATCTAGACCTTAGGAATATTTTTATATTATATGTTTGCCAATCTTCGCGTCACTAATAAGATGACGATTCATATTGTTATTATTAGATGGTCGAGTTGTACTTATATTGATATGTTAATCAAATTGGTCTCTTACTTGAAAATCTAGACCTTAGGAATATTTTTATATTATATGTTTGCCAATCTTCGCGTCACTAATAAGATGACGATTCATATTGTTATTATTAGATGGTCGAGTTGTACTTATATTGATATGTTAATCAAATTGGTCTCTTACTTGAAAATCTAGACCTTAGGAATGTAATATATAAAGGATTAAAAATTCGCCACAAAGCCAAGCAAACAATCAATGCATACAAATAGATTGTTGGTTGAACTTTATATAAGAAGTTCAACACAACAAATAAATTATGCAATTTTATTATCGAATCATCAAGCAAAGGATAAGCTTCAGTGGATCGCAGTATGGCAGCTGCTCAACCACTTACAACACCTTGCCTGTTACAAAAGTCGTTTACAATTGATTCTAGGCTTTGTCATTGTATTAAATAATGCTTTTATATGTAACTAGCGCGGCATCAGGTGATCAAAGATCCTCCCAATTCACTATGTTACAAATTACATTGGCATCACATCCATTGTCGTTTAAAAAGTAAATTATAAACTTTAAATGGTTTAGAAGCCATACAATGCAAATTGCCCCTTATTTATCATTGCAGTCCAGCACGGATACGACCTTAGAGGCGTTCAGGCATAATCCAACGGACGTAGCGTCATACCACTGTTCGCTCGAACAAGTATTGTGCCATTGGTCCGTACCTGCGGTTCCTCTCGTACTACGCAGGAATGCTGTCGCAACAACGTTTTGTCATTAGTAGGGTAAAACTAACCTGTCTCACGACGGTCTAAACCCAGCTCACAAGTATTGTGCCATTGGTCCGTACCTGCGGTTCCTCTCGTACTACGCAGGAATGCTGTCGCAACAACGTTTTGTCATTAGTAGGGTAAAACTAACCTGTCTCACGACGGTCTAAACCCAGCTCACGTTCCCTTGCATGGGTGAACAATCCAACGCTTGGTGAATTTTGCTTCACAATGATAGGAAGAGCCGACATCGAAGGATCAAAAAGCGACGTCGCTATGAACGCTTGGCCGCCACAAGCCAGTTATCCCTATGGTAACTTTTCTGACACCTCTTGTTAAAAACTCTTTAAACCAAAAGGATCGATAGGCCGAGCTTTTGCTGTCCCTGTGTGTACTGAACACCGAGATCAAGTCAGCATTTGCCCTTTTGCTCTATGTGTGGTTTCTGTCCGCACTGAGCTGGCCTTGGGACACCTCCGTTATTATTTGAGAGATGTACCGCCCCAGTCAAACTCCCTACCTGGCAATGTCCTTGAATTGGATCATACCTGAGTAATTGGAGTTATACCAAATTTTCAAATCAAAAATACATAAATGCACCGTTTTATTAAAGAATTTGTTTGCGATTATATAACAAACTCGTGATACTTTGATCAAGAAGCTTGCATCAAAACCCAATACCATAAGATATAATAAATATATCCGTATAATGGCTAGGAAATGATACACGTTCCATTTAATCAAGTAAGTAAGGAAACAATAAGAGTAGTGGTATTTCATTGGCGATACCAAACCGAGGTCTAATATCTCCCACTTATTCTACACCTCTTATGTCTCCTTACACTGCCAGATTAGAGTCAAGCTCAAAAGGGTCTTCTTTCCCCGCTAATTATTCCAAGCCCGTTCCCTTGGCTGTGGTTTCGCTAGATAGTAGATAGGGACAGTAGGAATCTCGTTAATCCATTCATGCGCGTCACTAATTAGATGACGAGGCATTTGGCTACCTTAAGAGAGTCATAGTTACTCCCGCCGTTGACCCGCGCTTACTTGAATTTCTTCACTTTGACATTCAGAGCACTGGGCAGAAATCACATTGTGTCAACACCCGCTAGGGCCATCACAATGCTTTGTTTTAATTAGACAGTCGGATTCCCCAAGTCCGTGCCAGTTCTGAATTGATTGTTAATTGATAATCGTTATAATTAATAAGAACTAATTGGTTTAACCCAATTAGTATTCTTAAAAATTTTAGCAAGAAAGTTCCACAATTGGCTACGTAACTAAACTATCCGGGGAACAAGTAACTAACATAAATGCTAGAAACTCTATTTACCCAGAACGAGCACATAAACCATGTTATTGTTTCCCAATCAAGCCCGACTATCTCAATCTTCAGAGCCAATCCTTATCCCGAAGTTACGGATCTAATTTGCCGACTTCCCTTACCTACATTATTCTATCGACTAGAGACTCTTCACCTTGGAGACCAGCTGCGGATATTGGTACGGCCTGTTGAGAAGTTTGCGTGTCCCCACCATAAATTTTCAAGGTCCGAGGAGAAAATATCGACACAACAGTATATGTCATGCTCTTCTAGCCCATCTACCATATCTCTCTGCGAAAGACTTCCATGGTAGTACGGCTATAAAACAGAAAAGAAAACTCTTCCGATATCTCTCGACGGCTTCTTTATGGTCGTTCCTGTTGCCAGGATGAGCACGAGGCCCATATTTAATAACAAACGGATACTCAACAGGTTACGGAATTGAAACCGTATTCCCTTTCGTTCAAAATTATTCAAGTATATTAATTTAGCTAGATTTTATATAATATATATATTTGTTTGGCATTTGTATTTTACTTGAAAATTTTCGGCTTTCGCCTTGAACTTAGGACCGACTAACTCGTGATCAACCACTGTTCACACGAAACCCTTCTCCACTTCAGTCCTCCAAGGTCTCATTCGATTATTTGCTACTACCACCAAGATCTGTACCAATGGCAGCTCCATGCAGGCTTACGCCAAACACTTCTACGCATACCATTGTACCTTCCTACTCACTAAAGTTTCAAAATTTATATTACAAGTAATATAAATCATCTACTTTAGCGGTAATGTATAGGTATACAACTTAAGCGCCATCCATTTTAAGGGCTAGTTGCTTCGGCAGGTGAGTTGTTACACACTCCTTAGCGGATTTCGACTTCCATGATCACCGTCCTGCTGTTTTAAGCAACCAACGCCTTTCATGGTATCTGCATGAGTTGTTAATTTGGGCACCGTAACATTACGTTTGGTTCATCCCACAGCGCCAGTTCTGCTTACCAAAAGTGGCCCACTGGGCACATTATATCATAACCTTGAACTTCATATCAAGAAAGTTAAGGTTCTTACCCATTTAAAGTTTGAGAATAGGTTAAGATCGTTTCGACCCTAAGGCCTCTAATCATTCGCTTTACCAGATAAGATTATTTTATATAATATTAAAATGCACCAGCTATCCTGAGGGAAACTTCGGAAGGAACCAGCTACTAGATGGTTCGATTGGTCTTTCGCCCCTATACTCAATTCTGACAATCGATTTGCACGTCAGAACTGTTTCGGTCTTCCATCAGGGTTTCCCCTGACTTCAACCTGATCAAGTATAGTTCACCATCTTTCGGGTCACAGCATATATGCTCAAGGTACGTTCCAGTTAGAGGCATAAATAATATAAATATCATTATACATAACTATATAGAACGCCCCGGGATTGTGTTAATTAGCTATAAATAGTTAAAAAACTAATCCCATTATTAGTCAAGTTAATTACGCTATTAGGTTTATATCCCAATAACTTGCACATATGTTAGACTCCTTGGTCCGTGTTTCAAGACGGGTCCCGAAGGTATCCTGAATCTTTCGCATTGTTAATCCTACAAGTGCATATAATAAACACAAAAATCAATGATAATTATGCCATTATATAATTCCGAAAAATTAACGCACTGTATTCATATAAATCTATCAGCACTTTATCAAATTAATAACATTTATTCTGTGTTAAAATGCAAGCAAATTAATTTGAATAAACTATAAGTTATATTTTATGATAAATTTGGTATGCTAATAGATTACAATGTCCTTATATGGAAAAAATGCACACTATTATCATAATATTGTTTAAATATTACAATTCTAATGATGAATTTTCCATAACGGATATTCAGGTTCATCGGGCTTAACCTCTAAGCAGTTTCACGTACTGTTTAACTCTCTATTCAGAGTTCTTTTCAACTTTCCCTCACGGTACTTGTTTACTATCGGTCTCATGGTTATATTTAGTTTTAGATGGAGTTTACCACCCACTTAGTGCTGCACTAATCAAGCATCAAGCAACACGACTCTTTGGAAACATCATCTAGTAATCATTAACGTTATACGGGCCTGGCACCCTCTATGGGTAAATGGCCTCATTTAAGAAGGACTTAAATCGTTAATTTCTCATACTAGAATATTGACGCTCCATACACTGCATCTCACATTTGCCATATAGACAAAGTGACTTAGTGCTGAACTGATTTCTTTTCGCTCGCCGCTACTAAGAAAATCCTTGTTAGTTTCTTTTCCTCCCCTAATTAATATGCTTAAATTCAGGGGGTAGTCCCATATGAGTTGAGGTTGTGTATAACTTTTATATTCATTCTTTATATATAATGATAAAACATTTTATTAAATTCGTTATATTAATAATATCTGTATATAAATGGCATTTGTTTGATTTAACGAATCAACGAAGAACAATAATATTGTCAACGGTTTTCTATTTTCTAATCATTAATAAGAGACAATTCTAGATAAATTTTTATGCTAGACATTTCTCAGTATCATTTGATTGAAAAAGAAAATATTTCTCTTCGTTTTTCACATTCAAATTATTTACTAATGTGAGATAATGTTTTTCATATATTTTTTAATATTATGAATAAAATAATTAAATTATTATTATCCAATAATATACCATATGCTTATAAAATTTCATTATAAAATTTGTATAAGCAACTTAATTAGCATAGTCTTACAACCCTCAACCATATGTAGTCCAAGCAGCACTATAAAATTAATTAAAGTACATAACAGCATGGACTGCGATATGCGTTCAAAATGTCGATGTTCATGTGTCCTGCAGTTCACACGATGACGCACAGTTTGCTGCGTTCTTCATCGACCCATGAGCCGAGTGATCCACCGCTTAGAGTTTTATAAATTGGTTTCTTAATTTTGTCAAATATGTTTTTATTGAAAGAAATTAAAAATACACCATTTTACTGGCATATATCAATTCCTTCAATAAATTTATTTTTATACCTAAAACGAATGCTGCGAAATGTCTTAGTTTTATATAACCAATATATATCAAAGTATTTCTTTTTAAATTGCATTTATTGTAAATAAATATATATATATATATTAATACTTTTTTAGCGATATAAATTGAAATTTATATAAAACATTAACCTGTATAAAACCAGGTACAACATTGTACATTTTAGGTTGTTGCATTATCCAATGTATGCGCATAACTGAGATGAACAATACATATCGCAACGCGTGTATATTATGGTCCATATACACACAGTATTTTAATTGTGTTTATATACAATAATAATTTAATATTATTATTTTAATAATTCGATTTGCTTGTTCGAATTTTTATTTGTTTGTTTTGGCTGCTTATTATTTCTCTCATATGTATTAAATACAATATATAATTTTAATATTTGCATTATTTCGATTTGCTTGTTCGAAATTTCATTTGATCTATATTAGATCATATACATTTTGGCAATTCATATTTTATTTGTATTACTATAATGTATTTATTATAATATAAACAAATATTTTATTAACGGTAAGGATATACAATAATAATTTAATATTATTATTTTAATAATTCGATTTGCTTGTTCGAATTTTTATTTGTTTGCTTTGGCTGCTTATTATTTCTCTCATATGTATTAAATACAATATATAATTTTAATATTTGCATTATTTCGATTTGCTTGTTCGAAATTTTATTTGATCTATATTAGATCTCATATACATTTTGGCAATTCATATTTTATTTGTATTATTATAATGTATTTATTATAATATAAACAAATATTTTATTAACGGTAAGGATATACAATAATAATTTAATATTATTATTTTAATAATTCGATTTGCTTGTTCGAATTTTTATTTGTTTGCTTTGGCTGCTTATTAATTTCTCTCATATGTATTAAATACAATATATAATTTTAATATTTGCATTATTTCGATTTGCTTGTTCGAAATTTCATTTGATCTATAATAGATCTCATATACATTTTGGCAATTCATATTTTATTTGTAATACTATAATGTATTTATTATAATATAAACAAATATTTTATTAACGGTAAGGATATTAAAACATTAATGATCCTTCCGCAGGTTCACCTACGGAAACCTTGTTACGACTTTTACTTCCTCTAAATAATCAAGTTCGGTCAACTTTTGCGAAACAACCGTAACACGCAAGGCGTCACAGTGATCACGACCGGAGACCTCACTAAATAATTCAATCGGTAGTAGCGACGGGCGGTGTGTACAAAGGGCAGGGACGTAATCAATGCGAGTTAATGACTCACACTTACTGGGAATTCCAAGTTCATGTGAACAGTTTCAGTTCACAATCCCAAGCATGAAAGTGGTTCAGCGGTTTACCCGGACCTCTCGGTCTAGGAAATACACGTTGATACTTTCATTGTAGCGCGCGTGCAGCCCAGGACATCTAAGGGCATCACAGACCTGTTATTGCTCAATCTCATTATTGCTAGACGCAATTTGTCCATTTAAGAAGCTAGTGTCCTTATAATGGGACAAACCAACAGGTACGGCTCCACTTATATAAACACATTCAAACACAATAAACATTTTACTGCCACCATGAATGAAGGCTATATAAGCTTCAACACCATAATCCTGAAGATATCTATTTAATATATTTGAGTCTCGTTCGTTATCGGAATTAACCAGACAAATCACTCCACGAACTAAGAACGGCCATGCACCACCACCCATAGATTCGAGAAAGAGCTATCAATCTGTCTTACACACTTATGTTCGGACCTGGTAAGTTTTCCCGTGTTGAGTCAAATTAAGCCGCAGGCTCCACTCCTGGTGGTGCCCTTCCGTCAATTCCTTTAAGTTTCAGCTTTGCAACCATACTTCCCCCGGAGCCCAAAAGCTTTGGTTTCCCGGGAAGCGACTGAGAGAGCCATAAAAGTAGCTACACCCAATTGCTAGCTGGCATCGTTTATGGTTAGAACTAGGGCGGTATCTGATCGCCTTCGAACCTCTAACTTTTGTTCTTGATTAATGAAAACATCTTTGGCAAATGCTTTCGCTTAAGTTAGTCTTACGACGGTCCAAGAATTTCACCTCTCGCGTCGTAATACTAATGCCCCCAAACTGCTTCTATTAATCATTACCTCTTGATCTGAAAACCAATGAAAGCAGAACAGAGGTCTTATTTCATTATCCCATGCACAGAATATTCAGGCATTTGAAGCCTGCTTTAAGCACTCTAATTTGTTCAAAGTAATTGTACCGGCCCACAATAACACTCGTTTAAGAGCACTAATGCAGGTTTTTAAATAGGAGGAACATATGAAAAAATACAAGTATCTAAGCACATGTAAGAACTCCACCGGTAATACGCTTACATACATAAAGGTATAGTACTAACCACAATTGTAAGTTGTACTACCCGTATGAAGCACAAGTTCAACTACGAACGTTTTAACCGCAACAACTTTAATATACGCTATTGGAGCTGGAATTACCGCGGCTGCTGGCACCAGACTTGCCCTCCAATTGGTCCTTGTTAAAGGATTTAAAGTGTACTCATTCCAATTACAGGGCCTCGGATATGAGTCCTGTATTGTTATTTTTCGTCACTACCTCCCCGAGCTGGGAGTGGGTAATTTACGCGCCTGCTGCCTTCCTTAGATGTGGTAGCCGTTTCTCAGGCTCCCTCTCCGGAATCGAACCCTGATTCCCCGTTACCCGTTGCAACCATGGTAGTCCTATATACTACCATCAAAAGTTGATGGGGCAGACATTTGAAAGATCTGTCGTCGGTACAAGACCATACGATCTGCATGTTATCTAGAGTTCAACCAATATAACGATCTTGCGATCGCTTGGTTTTAGCCTAATAAAAGCACATGTTCCATAAGGTTCATGTTTTAATTGCATGTATTAGCTCTAGAATTACCACAGTTATCCAAGTAACTGTTAACGATCTAAGGAACCATAACTGATATAATGAGCCTTTTGCGGTTTCACTTTTAATTCGTGTGTACTTAGACATGCATGGCTTAATCTTTGAGACAAGCATATAACTACTGGCAGGATCAACCAGAATAATGTTTTTATTCATATTTCATTCATATTTTTTGAATAGAAATTAGCAATATATATGTTGTTATAGATTTTATTTCTATCGAATACGGCCATTTTTATATAGCATTCGTATACGTTTGTTTTCCAATTTATACTTGTTTCGCCACTAATAATAACAAGTTTTTATTGATGTCAAAAAGAATCATATTCTTTATAAACACAATATTTATTTTTCATATATTTTCTTTATATATGCACATTTCATTCTAAAATATCATTTTTGTTCGACATACATAATATATTGTATCCACACATGTACAATTTTTGTTTAACCAATATAAGATATTGAGTTAATCATTTGTATTTTGACGATAAATTTAAAATTTATCTATATATATCCATATAAGTCTCTGGTAATATATAAAATAGAACCGAGTGTATATATATAATTATTACTACTATATTTATTTCTTAAATAATATATACTTATATATTATTTATATATATACTCTTTATTATATATTATATAATTTCTTAAATAACTCTCTTAATAGCTTTTTTTTATTATCAACAATATAAGTTGATATTAATATTGAAAATGTATTCATAATTACATTTTTATATTTCTTTGGTAGACTTTTATGTACTATTATTATTTAATAATACACATATAATATAAATCATGTTAGCCTACCTCCTAAAATTAACGATAAAATTCGGAAACAATTTGTTATTCTATGTACAATAGAAACTTGGCCTTTGTTTCAACGTTATTATCTTTGGGCTTAAAATATTAACCGCGGAGCCAAGTCTCGTATTCAAATAAATGAATAAAGAAACAAATTTGACGGATATCTTCTCTACTGACATATGTCAATAGCAGACGGCCGGCCCATTGACCATCCTATAGTAGTTTTTGGACACGCTGTCTCCCATTCGGGTATATTCAATTTACTTTGCCACTCACCCATATAGTGTTCTCTTATATAATAAGACAACGCACTTTTATATTCATTATATGGATATATTGCCTTCCTCATATTTGCCACACCACCTATAGTAGTTTTTGGACACGCTGTCTCCCATTCGGGTATATTCAATTCTCTTTGCCACTCACCCTTATAGTATTCTCTTATTTAATAAGAATACTAAAATACTTCTCATATTATAGATGTAATCTATTAACTTCTCAATATCCATACGGTTTATGTATGGTATTGACAAAATCCTATGCATTTGCATAAGATTTATTTTGCCACAATTTATAGTACTAGTGCCGCCCTCACTAGGTATAAATATCTCATTTCGCTAGTAGTGTATGGGCAAATTCTACTAGCTATTCTCATAAATATGTCACTTATATGCCATATCTATACAATTCATGCACTTTTATATGTATATTTGCTATATTATACATTATTATGCCTTATAGGTATTATACCTATAAGCCACATCCATACGATTGCTTAATATAAATATATGTATAATTTTTTATACATATTTTTTTTTTTATTTATGTATGGTTTTTTATTCATATCCATATACTGTATTCACTTTTATATGGATATGATTGGCGTTTTATATAGTATTGACAAAATCATAAGTTTGACCAATACGAGGAGAGGTCCGCCAACGACCACCTCCCTATAGGTGTTTTTGGACACGCTGTCTCCCATTCGACTGCTTACTATACTAGGGGCTACCCGCTCCGTATGATATTCTCTCATATAACAAGAGAATGCAAGAAATATTCGTATTTTATGAATATAATCCATTTATTTTTCAATATCCATACGTTTTACTTAGTTTTTTGTACGGTATTGACAAAATCCTATGCATTTGCATAAGATTTATTTTGCCACAATTTATAGTACTAGTGCCGCCCTCACTAGGTATAAATATCTCATTTCGCTAGTAGTGTATGGGCAAATTCTACTAGCTATTCTCATAAATGCCTTCTTTATGCCATATCTATACAATTTATGCACTTTTATATGTATATTTGCTAATATTATACATTATTATGCCTTATAGGTATTATACCTATAAGCCATATACATACGATTTCATTTTTTTATTTATATATGGTTTTGTATTTATAACCATATACCGTATTTACTTTTATAAGGATATGATTGGCGTTTTATATAGTATTGACAAAATTATAAGTTTGACAAACACTTTTTTAAGTCTTTTAGTTAAAATTGTCATTTTTAATTGACTATCTAAACACTAGATATATTTGCACATGGAGCAAAGAGTATAAAAATTGGTCGCGTCACTAATAATATCGCGATACATTTTTACTACCATCAAAATACCACATACGTTTATATGTCCTCTTTATTTAATTTGGTTTCTAAACCTCAGGAATAGTTTTAATTATATGTGCGCTCTAAGTTGAATGAATTTCTTGAATCTCTTTACTTGAATTTCTAAGACTTAAAAATATTTATAAATAGATGTCCTATTGCATAATATTTTTTTATCGCTTCACTTATAAAATAACGATCCTGCCTTTCTACCTTTGAATAAACATTCATATAAACATGGAGAAAAAAACGTTCGCGTCACTAACAGTATGTGACGATAAAATTTTGCTAACATTAAAAGGAACATATTTTTATATGTCAACTCTTAGTTGAATTGGTCTATTGCTTAAGATTCTAGACCTTAGGAATATTTTTATATTATATGTTCGCCAATCTTCGCGTCACTAAAAAGATGACGATTCATATTGTTATTATTAGATGGTCGAGTTGTACTTATATTGATATGTTAATCAAATTGGTCTCTTACTTGAAAATCTAGACCTTAGGAATATTTTTATATTATATGTTTGCCAATCTTCGCGTCACTAATAAGATGACGATTCATATTGTTATTATTAGATGGTCGAGTTGTACTTATATTGATATGTTAATCAAATTGGTCTCTTACTTGAAAATCTAGACCTTAGGAATATTTGTATATTATATGTTTGCCAATCTTCGCGTCAGTAATAAGATGACGATTCATATTGTTATTATTAGATGGTCGAGTTGTACTTATATTGATATGTTAATCAAATTGGTCTCTTACTTGAAAATCTAGACCTTAGGAATATTTTTATATTATATGTTTGCCAATCTTCGCGTCACTAATAAGATGACGATTCATATTGTTATTATTAGATGGTCGAGTTGTACTTATATTGATATGTTAATCAAATTGGTCTCTTACTTGAAAATCTAGACCTTAGGAATATTTTTATATTATATGTTTGCCAATCTTCGCGTCACTAATAAGATGACGATTCATATTGTTATTATTAGATGGTCGAGTTGTACTTATATTGATATGTTAATCAAATTGGTCTCTTACTTGAAAATCTAGACCTTAGGAATATTTTTATATTATATGTTTGCCAATCTTCGCGTCACTAATAAGATGACGATTCATATTGTTATTATTAGATGGTCGAGTTGTACTTATATTGATATGTTAATCAAATTGGTCTCTTACTTGAAAATCTAGACCTTAGGAATATTTTTATATTATATGTTTGCCAATCTTCGCGTCACTAATAAGATGACGATTCATATTGTTATTATTAGATGGTCGAGTTGTACTTATATTGATATGTTAATCAAATTGGTCTCTTACTTGAAAATCTAGACCTTAGGAATATTTTTATATTATATGTTTGCCAATCTTCGCGTCACTAATAAGATGACGATTCATATTATTATTAGATGGTCGAGTTGTACTTATATTGATATGTTAATCAAATTGGTCTCTTACTTGAAAATCTAGACCTTAGGAATATTTTTATATTATATGTTTGCCAATCTTCGCGTCACTAATAAGATGACGATTCATATTGTTATTATTAGATGGTCGAGTTGTACTTATATTGATATGTTAATCAAATTGGTCTCTTACTTGAAAATCTAGACCTTAGGAATGTAATATATAAAGGATTAAAAATTCGCCACAAAGCCAAGCAAACAATCAATGCATACAAATAGATTGTTGGTTGAACTTTATATAAGAAGTTCAACACAACAAATAAATTATGCAATTTTATTATCGAATCATCAAGCAAAGGATAAGCTTCAGTGGATCGCAGTATGGCAGCTGCTCAACCACTTACAACACCTTGCCTGTTACAAAAGTCGTTTACAATTGATTCTAGGCTTTGTCATTGTATTAAATAATGCTTTTATATGTAACTAGCGCGGCATCAGGTGATCAAAGATCCTCCCAATTTACTATGTTACAAATTACATTGGCATCACATCCACTGTCGTTTAAAAAGTAAATTATAAACTTTAAATGGTTTAGAAGCCATACAATGCAAATTGCCCCTTATTTATCATTGCAGTCCAGCACGGATACGACCTTAGAGGCGTTCAGGCATAATCCAACGGACGTAGCGTCATACCACTGTTCGCTCGAACAAGTATTGTGCCATTGGTCCGTACCTGCGGTTCCTCTCGTACTACGCAGGAATGCTGTCGCAACAACGTTTTGTCATTAGTAGGGTAAAACTAACCTGTCTCACGACGGTCTAAACCCAGCTCACGTTCCCTTGCATGGGTGAACAATCCAACGCTTGGTGAATTTTGCTTCACAATGATAGGAAGAGCCGACATCGAAGGATCAAAAAGCGACGTCGCTATGAACGCTTGGCCGCCACAAGCCAGTTATCCCTATGGTAACTTTTCTGACACCTCTTGTTAAAAACTCTTTAAACCAAAAGGATCGATAGGCCGAGCTTTTGCTGTCCCTGTGTGTACTGAACACCGAGATCAAGTCAGCATTTGCCCTTTTGCTCTATGTGTGGTTTCTGTCCGCACTGAGCTGGCCTTGGGACACCTCCGTTATTATTTGAGAGATGTACCGCCCCAGTCAAACTCCCTACCTGGCAATGTCCTTGAATTGGATCATACCTGAGTAATTGGAGTTATACCAAATTTTCAAATCAAAAATACATAAATGCACCGTTTTATTAAAGAATTTGTTTGCGATTATATAACAAACTCGTGATACTTTGATCAAGAAGCTTGCATCAAAACCCAATACCATAAGATATAATAAATATATCCGTATAATGGCTAGGAAATGATACACGTTCCATTTAATCAAGTAAGTAAGGAAACAATAAGAGTAGTGGTATTTCATTGGCGATACCAAACCGAGGTCTAATATCTCCCACTTATTCTACACCTCTTATGTCTCCTTACACTGCCAGATTAGAGTCAAGCTCAAAAGGGTCTTCTTTCCCCGCTAATTATTCCAAGCCCGTTCCCTTGGCTGTGGTTTCGCTAGATAGTAGATAGGGACAGGTGTGTCTCGGATCCCTCCGAACTTATTTAACGTGACGTGTTCCGCACTGAAGGGATTACAGCCACGGCATTCTAATATACCCACAAGGGAGTATATAATGCAAGGGTCTGGGTTAAGCGCCAAACCAACGCCCTGGACTAGAAGCTATAGCTATGTACATAGCAACCACCCCAGTAGCAATTTAAGTACTTGCTTGTCGGGCAAGCACTCCCCCTTGCATAGGGGCGAGATCTATCTAAAATCTCTACTGTTCTTTGGGTCGCAGCACCCGAGTTGTATTAACGCAACATCCACGTCGAGCCCGGGGACTCTACCCGCGATATAGGTGTCAACCACAGCCACCACGAAACTCCCACTAGGGGGCCGACCTCAATGAGTAGCCTTGGAGAACCACTCAACCCGTGGCACCGAAATTTCAGGCTCGGTGGGCCTCACCCCTTCAGCTCCGACAAGCTCGGATGGGGCAACCATGTCATATTAGTCGCCTCCTACGACAAGCAATGACAAGCTGTGGCAGTATTCTTCGCCGTTGCCACACGGCAAGGGGGTTTTGGGACTATTGTCCCGGCGCCTGCGGTTCATCCCTCGTCGCTTCCATCCTACGCCTCGAGAAGGCTGCATCAGCAAAAGCTCCTAGGAGACGCATCCGTTCTGGGGTCTCGACTACTCCTGCGACGTTCCATCGTTCTTGGACTCGAACAATGCCAAGGGCATCCAAGTCACGCAAATCGCTATAGAGGCGGCACTCACATAGTACGTGAAGCCAGTCCTCACTCTCCTCTCCACATGAGCATGCGGTTGTGGTGCTGAGGGTTCTACCATGGAGGAAAGCGTTGAACGACCCGTGTCCTGTCAGCAAGAATCCGGCTCTTAAGGTGAAGACAAAGTCCTTCCTCTTGTAGACGAACGCTGCCTCTGGGAAAAACTGGCGAGTCACAAAACCGTGAGCCGCTTGGTCCCATCTGAGTTGCCACTCATTTAGCAGACATTCGTCTAGCAGAGCCATCTTGGATTTCCAGTCCAACACAGACAAGTCCTGTCCATAGAGCCAGTCGCTCTCGTCCAGGGGAACGTGCTTTCTGAGCTTAAACTTCACTGCCATCCTGTGAGCATCTAAATCCATTGGAGGAGCACCAGCAAGCACCTGCAGTGCCACCGTGGAGCCACATTGTGCTCTGAGCGCGTTTGCAGATGACTTGCTACTTTTCGTCGATGGGAATTCCCGTGCCGATCTGGAGCGAAAGGGCGAGCAGTTGATGGACATCGTGGGAGCCTGGGGAGCTGAGGTTGGAGTGAGTGTGTCAACCAGCAAGACGGCAATCATGTTGCTGAAAGGGAATCTTTCAGACACTAGGAGACCGACGGTACGGTTTGCTGGAGCAAGCCTGCCATACGTCACCAAATGCCGGTACCTTGGCATCTTAGTCGGCGAGCGGATGAGCTTTCTCCCGCATATCTCTGCTCTCAGAGATCGGCTGGCTGGAGTTGCCGGAGGGCTAGCACGGGTGCTCCGAGTCGATTGGGGGCTCAGCTCCCGTGCTAAGAGGACGATATACAGCGGACTCATGGTCCCCTGTGCACTCTTCGGTGCCTCGGTCTGGTACAAGGCGGCGAGCAAGGGCAAGTCCTTAAGACTCCTCACCTCGTGCCAGAGGACCATCCTATTAGGATAAAATGGACCAAATAAATGGACCACTGACGGACCCTTGCGGGCAGCCCCGTGTAACCGACACTGTGGCCGCTTCGTAACTGCTGATGATACTGGCACTTCGACCGGAGAAATAACTTTTCCACAAGTCTATCTCTCGACAGCCGACGTCGATAAGCCGATCCAGCACCGCGTTCCACTCAACATTGTCGAAGGCACCCTTGAAATCAACAAAGATTCCCAGCACCCTCCTCTCGCGGCTGGTGGAAACGGTGTTTTTAGCGTGCATCCACGCATCCTCAACGCAGCGTCCAGGTCGAAATCCAAATTGCCATCTGCAGCCATCCGGTAGCACATCCTTCAGTCGATTCACCATGATCCCTTCCAGCACCTTTCCGAACACTGGCAAAAGGCATATGCCACGATAAGAGGCAGGATCGCTCCTGTCCTTATCTGGCCCCTTTACCAGCGGTATCACTCTCGGGTGTTTCCACTCGGCAGGAAAATATCCTTCCGAGAGGCATCGAGAGTACAACTTCGTCAGGTGCTGAGGGATAGCACGCCATACCTCCTTGACGATCCCACCCGTGATGCCGTCCATTCCCGGCGATCGCCGGCTTCTCAGCTTCGCGACGCTGGTTGCCACCTCGAAGGCTTCGAGGGTCGGTGGAGCAGCAGGAGTTATACCCTCACGCACTGTGGATTCCGCAACAGGGAAGAAGTTGCGGAGGAGTATATCTGCGCAGTCGTGCCATGTCGTAAGTAGCGCGCCGTTCGACCTAAGACATCCAAGATCGGTTGTCTTTTTCCGGCCTCGGCATATTCGGTAGGCGTGCCCCCATGGATCATCCTTGTGCCGTCCCACGAAGTCCCGCCAGTTTTGTTCCTTTGTCATCAGGATAAGCTTCTTATACTGGCCTGAGGCAAGCCTTAATCCAGCGGCAAGTCGCTCAACATCGCCGGTGCCACTCCGACGAGCTGCCTGCAGCCTGCGCCTCAGTCTCCTGACCTCTTGGCGCTTGGTACTCAGTTCAGGATTCCACCATATTACGTTTCCCCTTGCTGCAGGTATCCTGCGCCCTATTACCCTGTCGCACACTTCGTGTACGATGGAGCGAAGGGCTGACACATGATCATCCAACGGCGATTCCTCCAGTTCCTCGAGACATTCAGCTACATCCCTTAGTTCTACTCTGAATCTTCGCCAACTTGCATTGGAGAGCCTCCATTGTGGTACCGGAGCTAGGCTCTCAACGGTACTGCTTGGATCTGGAGTAACCTCAACAGTGATGATGTTGTGGTCACTCAGCTCCCAGAAGTCAACTCTCCATTCGTATGTTGCCCACACACGCGCTGCTTCGTTGGTGAAGGTCACGTCGATATCACTTCTGGAGCGGTGATTATCGAACGTGAACACCTGGCTGGCCGTATTAAGCACACAGACACCGCTTGCGATGATCCACTCGTCCATGTGCTGTCCCCGTTCGCGATTCAGACGGTCTCCAGAGTTAGCTGGAGTTTTGCTGAACCACATCGGGGAAACCGCATTCGCATCAAGTCCGAGGATTGTCGGTGTCCTGCTGGCTAGCAGCAGAACCGTATCCAGGTAGTCAGTGTAGGGCTGCAGGGCAGCTGAGTACTGGCAGTATACGGAGGACAGAAAAATGGTGCCGTATTTTCCTGTGACACTCACGCACACTCCATAATCCGTCGTCAATGTCTCGATGGGCATGCAGATGGCAGACGGGTCGTCCACGATGATGGCAGCTTTCTTCCTTTTGTCAGCGAAGATTCTCATGCCTCCAGGGAGTCCAGTGAGACGCTTGCCTGCGTCCACATAGGGCTCCTGAATGAGTGCGAACAGGTGGCCAGCATCTCTCATCCGCTTTGCAAGCTCGATGACAGCGCAACGGCCTCGACCACAATTCGCTTGGATGAAGCTGAACATGTTAATGTCTAGCTTGCACCCTGGCTAGCACAGCGCTATATATCGGGCATCCACCCGAGAGCATATAGTGCCCCGAGGGTAGCCCTTTATGGCGGCAGTTACGGCAGTCCACCGCATTTTTGCACTTCGCCGCGACGTGATCGTTCTGTCCGCACTGGCGGCAGACCTGGTTTTCTCTAGCGTACCGACACTCGCTGACTTTGTGGTCAAAACCAAGGCATCGGTGGCACGCATAGGTGCGCACTTGAGAGCGGCAGCGGTAAGAGAACCACTTGATATACACCCTCCCGCTTTCGAGAACGGCCAACGCCTGATCATCTACTTCCAGCGTCACGTTTATAGTGGCGCTGTTAGCTGCTGACCAGGGCTTGGTCGCCAGGACTACCGCCTTCTGGAACTCCTTCAGCGACATCTCCTCGAAGTTTTTCTCTTTTAACTCCATCATGAACTCATCCGGCGTCACAGTGGTGTCCACATCCTGTACCGTCACCCTGGGTTTTGCGTCAGTGTTTTTGGACACCTTAAGGCCCACCTCAGCGAATTTTGCGGAGGCAACGATTTTCGACATCTCCGCCTGCGATGGCGTGCGAATAATCGCGCCGCCCCGCTTCAACTCTCGCACCTCATGCACTCTGACGCCCAAAGCAGGCGCTACCTCTTTGCGGACCTTGTCCGCAATTTGCCTCCCTGATAAGGCCGGATCATCACATGCAACGACTGCCGACCAGGTCTCCCGGATTTTCCGCGGTGCGGCTACAGGGGCATAGGGGGCGACAGGGGCAGCAGGTGAGGCGATAAGGTGCGCGCCTCTAGCAGCGGCGGCTGCGTATGAGACGGCCGAGGCAACCGGTGTCTGCTTCTTAAGGCGGTCCTCAAGCACTCCAATCCGTATAAGGAGGGCTGCAACAACCTCCTCGTAGCGGTTGGCTACGGACTGCACCTTCACATTTGTGGCCGGGTTGGCATAGGAGACCATAAACATCCTACCGATCTCCGATCGGATGTCCCCCATCTCGGCAGCGACGGCACCATTACCTCTCCACTCCCTATCCGAGAAGGATTTTAGAGGACTGGCTGGTGCAACGAAGGTCTTCTCGTGTTCAGCAGAGGATGCAGCAGCGGCGGGGGCTGCGGGAGCGGCAGGGGCTGCGGCAAGGGCAGCGACAGGGGCAGCGGCAGCGGCAGCAGCAGGGGCAGCGGCAGCGGCAGCGGCAGCGGCAGGGGCTGTCGCAGTGTCAGCGGCAGTTGCATCCAGTGCCATCAACTTGCACCTAGAGGCGTCCCTCAGCGGCGCTTTATTGCGCTTACCTCTGGGTCGTCCTCTGCCCCCACTGCTTCCCCTACTACTAGCACTCTCACTGCCAGAATCTCCAACATCCATTTTGGGTGGCGCCATCCGCCGGTTATCGGCAGTTCCAACCCAAAAGCTTTTCCACCAAGGACTTACCCCTTTATTATCAGCTGGTCGGAAAGCTCTATCAGCTGATCAGCTGATAAAAGTTTAGCGATGACACAAACCGCACAGCTGTTTTAGGCAAAATGTGCCTAAATAAGCCTAACGCCTCTCTCAAGAGAGCGCCTCTCTCGTGACACACGTGGCGCAATGGAAAATTTCCAATGGGAAAAACCCAATTTCACCCGGTTTCACCACTTTTACACAGGGAAAACACGCGCACTGGGTTCGCAGGCACAAAACACGAATTTTCGTGCTGTTTCTAGCTTCGTATCTGGTCTCTATCAGTCAATATTGGCTACACTCGCGGAGCGTACGGAAAACACGTCTGTTCGCACGAGCAATCTAACACCGACGTCAGTAGATAGGGACAGTAGGAATCTCGTTAATCCATTCATGCGCGTCACTAATTAGATGACGAGGCATTTGGCTACCTTAAGAGAGTCATAGTTACTCCCGCCGTTGACCCGCGCTTACTTGAATTTCTTCACTTTGACATTCAGAGCACTGGGCAGAAATCACATTGTGTCAACACCCGCTAGGGCCATCACAATGCTTTGTTTTAATTAGACAGTCGGATTCCCCAAGTCCGTGCCAGTTCTGAATTGATTGTTAATTGATAATCGTTATAATTAATAAGAACTAATTGGTTTAACCCAATTAGTATTCTTAAAAATTTTAGCAAGAAAGTTCCACAATTGGCTACGTAACTAAACTATCCGGGGAACAAGTAACTAACATAAATGCTAGAAACTCTATTTACCCAGAACGAGCACATAAACCATGTTATTGTTTCCCAATCAAGCCCGACTATCTCAATCTTCAGAGCCAATCCTTATCCCGAAGTTACGGATCTAATTTGCCGACTTCCCTTACCTACATTATTCTATCGACTAGAGACTCTTCACCTTGGAGACCAGCTGCGGATATTGGTACGGCCTGTTGAGAAGTTTGCGTGTCCCCACCATAAATTTTCAAGGTCCGAGGAGAAAATATCGACACAACAGTATATGTCATGCTCTTCTAGCCCATCTACCATATCTCTCTGCGAAAGACTTCCATGGTAGTACGGCTATAAAACAGAAAAGAAAACTCTTCCGATATCTCTCGACGGCTTCTTTATGGTCGTTCCTGTTGCCAGGATGAGCACGAGGCCCATATTTAATAACAAACGGATACTCAACAGGTTACGGAATTGGAACCGTATTCCCTTTCGTTCAAAATTATTCAAGTATATTAATTTAGCTAGATTTTATATAATATATATATTTGTTTGGCATTTGTATTTTACTTGAAAATTTTCGGCTTTCGCCTTGAACTTAGGACCGACTAACTCGTGATCAACCACTGTTCACACGAAACCCTTCTCCACTTCAGTCCTCCAAGGTCTCATTCGATTATTTGCTACTACCACCAAGATCTGTACCAATGGCAGCTCCATGCAGGCTTACGCCAAACACTTCTACGCATACCATTGTACCTTCCTACTCACTAAAGTTTCAAAATTTATATTACAAGTAATATAAATCATCTACTTTAGCGGTAATGTATAGGTATACAACTTAAGCGCCATCCATTTTAAGGGCTAGTTGCTTCGGCAGGTGAGTTGTTACACACTCCTTAGCGGATTTCGACTTCCATGATCACCGTCCTGCTGTTTTAAGCAACCAACGCCTTTCATGGTATCTGCATGAGTTGTTAATTTGGGCACCGTAACATTACGTTTGGTTCATCCCACAGCGCCAGTTCTGCTTACCAAAAGTGGCCCACTGGGCACATTATATCATAACCTTGAACTTCATATCAAGAAAGTTAAGGTTCTTACCCATTTAAAGTTTGAGAATAGGTTAAGATCGTTTCGACCCTAAGGCCTCTAATCATTCGCTTTACCAGATAAGATTATTTTATATAATATTAAAATGCACCAGCTATCCTGAGGGAAACTTCGGAAGGAACCAGCTACTAGATGGTTCGATTGGTCTTTCGCCCCTATACTCAATTCTGACAATCGATTTGCACGTCAGAACTGTTTCGGTCTTCCATCAGGGTTTCCCCTGACTTCAACCTGATCAAGTATAGTTCACCATCTTTCGGGTCACAGCATATATGCTCAAGGTACGTTCCAGTTAGAGGCATAAATAATATAAATATCATTATACATAACTATATAGAACGCCCCGGGATTGTGTTAATTAGCTATAAATAGTTAAAAAACTAATCCCATTATTAGTCAAGTTAATTACGCTATTAGGTTTATATCCCAATAACTTGCACATATGTTAGACTCCTTGGTCCGTGTTTCAAGACGGGTCCCGAAGGTATCCTGAATCTTTCGCATTGTTAATCCTACAAGTGCATATAATAAACACAAAAATCAATGATAATTATGCCATTATATAATTCCGAAAAATTAACGCACTGTATTCATATAAATCTATCAGCACTTTATCAAATTAATAACATTTATTCTGTGTTAAAATGCAAGCAAATTAATTTGAATAAACTATAAGTTATATTTTATGATAAATTTGGTATGCTAATAGATTACAATGTCCTTATATGGAAAAAATGCACACTATTATCATAATATTGTTTAAATATTACAATTCTAATGATGAATTTTCCATAACGGATATTCAGGTTCATCGGGCTTAACCTCTAAGCAGTTTCACGTACTGTTTAACTCTCTATTCAGAGTTCTTTTCAACTTTCCCTCACGGTACTTGTTTACTATCGGTCTCATGGTTATATTTAGTTTTAGATGGAGTTTACCACCCACTTAGTGCTGCACTATCAAGCAACACGACTCTTTGGAAACATCATCTAGTAATCATTAACGTTATACGGGCCTGGCACCCTCTATGGGTAAATGGCCTCATTTAAGAAGGACTTAAATCGTTAATTTCTCATACTAGAATATTGACGCTCCATACACTGCATCTCACATTTGCCATATAGACAAAGTGACTTAGTGCTGAACTGATTTCTTTTCGCTCGCCGCTACTAAGAAAATCCTTGTTAGTTTCTTTTCCTCCCCTAATTAATATGCTTAAATTCAGGGGGTAGTCCCATATGAGTTGAGGTTGTGTATAACTTTTATATGCAATTAATTCTTTATATATAATGATAAAACATTTTATTAAATTCGTTATATTAATAATATCTGTATATAAATGGCATTTGTTTGATTTAACGAATCAACGAAGAACAATAATATTGTCAACGGTTTTCTATTTTCTAATCATTAATAAGAGACAATTCTAGATAAATTTTTATGCTAGACATTTCTCAGTATCATTTGATTGAAAAAGAAAATATTTCTCTTCGTTTTTCACATTCAAATTATTTACTAATGTGAGATAATGTTTTTCATATATTTTTTAATATTATGAATAAAATAATTAAATTATTATTATCCAATAATATACCATATGCTTATAAAATTTCATTATAAAATTTGTATAAGCAACTTAATTAGCATAGTCTTACAACCCTCAACCATATGTAGTCCAAGCAGCACTATAAAATTAATTAAAGTACATAACAGCATGGACTGCGATATGCGTTCAAAATGTCGATGTTCATGTGTCCTGCAGTTCACACGATGACGCACAGTTTGCTGCGTTCTTCATCGACCCATGAGCCGAGTGATCCACCGCTTAGAGTTTTATAAATTGGTTTCTTAATTTTGTCAAATATGTTTTTATTGAAAGAAATTAAAAATACACCATTTTACTGGCATATATCAATTCCTTCAATAAATTTATTTTTATACCTAAAACGAATGCTGCGAAATGTCTTAGTTTTATATAACCAATATATATCAAAGTATTTCTTTTTAAATTGCATTTATTGTAAATAAATATATATATATATATTAATACTTTTTTAGCGATATAAATTGAAATTTATATAAAACATTAACCTGTATAAAACCAGGTACAACATTGTACATTTTAGGTTGTTGCATTATCCAATGTATGCGCATAACTGAGATGAACAATACATATCGCAACGCGTGTATATTATGGTCCATATACACACAGTATTTTAATTGTGTTTATATACAATAATAATTTAATATTATTATTTTAATAATTCGATTTGCTTGTTCGAATTTTTATTTGTTTGTTTTGGCTGCTTATTATTTCTCTCATATGTATTAAATACAATATATAATTTTAATATTTGCATTATTTCGATTTGCTTGTTCGAAATTTCATTTGATCTATATTAGATCATATACATTTTGGCAATTCATATTTTATTTGTATTACTATAATGTATTTATTATAATATAAACAAATATTTTATTAACGGTAAGGATATACAATAATAATTTAATATTATTATTTTAATAATTCGATTTGCTTGTTCGAATTTTTATTTGTTTGCTTTGGCTGCTTATTATTTCTCTCATATGTATTAAATACAATATATAATTTTAATATTTGCATTATTTCGATTTGCTTGTTCGAAATTTTATTTGATCTATATTAGATCTCATATACATTTTGGCAATTCATATTTTATATGTATTATTATAATGTATTTATTATAATATAAACAAATATTTTATTAACGGTAAGGATATACAATAATAATTTAATATTATTATTTTAATAATTCGATTTGCTTGTTCGAATTTTTATTTGTTTGCTTTGGCTGCTTATTAATTTCTCTCATATGTATTAAATACAATATATAATTTTAATATTTGCATTATTTCGATTTGCTTGTTCGAAATTTCATTTGATCTATAATAGATCTCATATACATTTTGGCAATTCATATTTTATTTGTAATACTATAATGTATTTATTATAATATAAACAAATATTTTATTAACGGTAAGGATATTAAAACATTAATGATCCTTCCGCAGGTTCACCTACGGAAACCTTGTTACGACTTTTACTTCCTCTAAATAATCAAGTTCGGTCAACTTTTGCGAAACAACCGTAACACGCAAGGCGTCACAGTGATCACGTCCGGAGACCTCACTAAATAATTCAATCGGTAGTAGCGACGGGCGGTGTGTACAAAGGGCAGGGACGTAATCAATGCGAGTTAATGACTCACACTTACTGGGAATTCCAAGTTCATGTGAACAGTTTCAGTTCACAATCCCAAGCATGAAAGTGGTTCAGCGGTTTACCCGGACCTCTCGGTCTAGGAAATACACGTTGATACTTTCATTGTAGCGCGCGTGCAGCCCAGGACATCTAAGGGCATCACAGACCTGTTATTGCTCAATCTCATTATTGCTAGACGCAATTTGTCCATTTAAGAAGCTAGTGTCCTTATAATGGGACAAACCAACAGGTACGGCTCCACTTATATAAACACATTCAAACACAATAAACATTTTACTGCCACCATGAATGAAGGCTATATAAGCTTCAACACCATAATCCTGAAGATATCTATTTAATATATTTGAGTCTCGTTCGTTATCGGAATTAACCAGACAAATCACTCCACGAACTAAGAACGGCCATGCACCACCACCCATAGATTCGAGAAAGAGCTATCAATCTGTCTTACACACTTATGTTCGGACCTGGTAAGTTTTCCCGTGTTGAGTCAAATTAAGCCGCAGGCTCCACTCCTGGTGGTGCCCTTCCGTCAATTCCTTTAAGTTTCAGCTTTGCAACCATACTTCCCCCGGAGCCCAAAAGCTTTGGTTTCCCGGGAAGCGACTGAGAGAGCCATAAAAGTAGCTACACCCAATTGCTAGCTGGCATCGTTTATGGTTAGAACTAGGGCGGTATCTGATCGCCTTCGAACCTCTAACTTTCGTTCTTGATTAATGAAAACATCTTTGGCAAATGCTTTCGCTTAAGTTAGTCTTACGACGGTCCAAGAATTTCACCTCTCGCGTCGTAATACTAATGCCCCCAAACTGCTTCTATTAATCATTACCTCTTGATCTGAAAACCAATGAAAGCAGAACAGAGGTCTTATTTCATTATCCCATGCACAGAATATTCAGGCATTTGAAGCCTGCTTTAAGCACTCTAATTTGTTCAAAGTAATTGTACCGGCCCACAATAACACTCGTTTAAGAGCACTAATGCAGGTTTTTAAATAGGAGGAACATATGAAAAAATACAAGTATCTAAGCACATGTAAGAACTCCACCGGTAATACGCTTACATACATAAAGGTATAGTACTAACCACAATTGTAAGTTGTACTACCCGTATGAAGCACAAGTTCAACTACGAACGTTTTAACCGCAACAACTTTAATATACGCTATTGGAGCTGGAATTACCGCGGCTGCTGGCACCAGACTTGCCCTCCAATTGGTCCTTGTTAAAGGATTTAAAGTGTACTCATTCCAATTACAGGGCCTCGGATATGAGTCCTGTATTGTTATTTTTCGTCACTACCTCCCCGAGCTGGGAGTGGGTAATTTACGCGCCTGCTGCCTTCCTTAGATGTGGTAGCCGTTTCTCAGGCTCCCTCTCCGGAATCGAACCCTGATTCCCCGTTACCCGTTGCAACCATGGTAGTCCTAGATACTACCATCAAAAGTTGATAGGGCAGACATTTGAAAGATCTGTCGTCGGTACAAGACCATACGATCTGCATGTTATCTAGAGTTCAACCAATATAACGATCTTGCGATCGCTTGGTTTTAGCCTAATAAAAGCACATGTTCCATAAGGTTCATGTTTTAATTGCATGTATTAGCTCTAGAATTACCACAGTTATCCAAGTAACTGTTAACGATCTAAGGAACCATAACTGATATAATGAGCCTTTTGCGGTTTCACTTTTAATTCGTGTGTACTTAGACATGCATGGCTTAATCTTTGAGACAAGCATATAACTACTGGCAGGATCAACCAGAATAATGTTTTTATTCATATTTCATTCATATTTTTTGAATAGAAATTAGCAATATATATGTTGTTATAGATTTTATTTCTATCGAATACGGCCATTTTTATATAGCATTCGTATACGTTTGTTTTCCAATTTATACTTGTTTCGCCACTAATAATAACAAATTTTTATTGATGTCAAAAAGAATCATATTCTTTATAAACACAATATTTATTTTTCATATATTTTCTTTATATATGCACATTTCATTCTAAAATATCATTTTTGTTCGACATACATAATATATTGTATCCACACATGTACAATTTTTGTTTAACCAATATAAGATATTGAGTTAATCATTTGTATTTTGACGATAAATTTAAAATTTATCTATATATATCCATATAAGTCTCTGGTAATATATAAAATAGAACCGAGTGTATATATATAATTATTACTACTATATTTATTTCTTAAATAATATATACTTATATATTATTTATATATATACTCTTTATTATATATTATATAATTTCTTAAATAACTCTCTTAATAGCTATTTTTTATTATCAACAATATAAGTTGATATTAATATTGAAAATGTATTCATAATTACATTTTTATATTTCTTTGGTAGACTTTTATGTACTATTATTATTTAATAATACACATATAATATAAATCATGTTAGCCTACCTCCTAAAATTAACGATAAAATTCGGAAACAATTTGTTATTCTATGTACAATAGAAACTTGGCCTTTGTTTCAACGTTATTATCTTTGGGCTTAAAATATTAACCGCGGAGCCAAGTCTCGTATTCAAATAAATGAATAAAGAAACAAATTTGACGGATAATATCTTCTCTACTGACATATGTCAATAGCAGACGGCCGGCCCATTGACCATCCTATAGTAGTTTTTGGACACGCTGTCTCCCATTCGGGTATATTCAATTTACTTTGCCACTCACCCATATAGTGTTCTCTTATATAATAAGACAACGCACTTTTATATTCATTATATGGATATATTGCCTTCCTCATATTTGCCACACCACCTATAGTAGTTTTTGGACACGCTGTCTCCCATTCGGGTATATTCAATTTACTTTGCCACTCACCCATATAGTGTTCTCTTATATAATAAGAAAACGCACTTTTATTTTCATTATATGGATATATTGCCTTCCTCATATTTGCCACACCACCTATAGTAGTTTTTGGACACGCTGTCTCCCATTCGGGTATATTCAATTTACTTTGCCACTCACCCATATAGTGTTCTCTTATATAATAAGAAAACGCACTTTTATTTTCATTATATGGATATATTGCCTTCCTCATATTTGCCACACCACCTATAGTAGTTTTTGGACACGCTGTCTCCCATTCGGGTATATTCAATTCTCTTTGCCACTCACCCTTATAGTATTCTCTTATTTAATAAGAATACTAAAATACTTCTCATATTATAGATGTAATCTATTAACTTCTCAATATCCATACGGTTTATGTATGGTATTGACAAAATCCTATGCATTTGCATAAGATTTATTTTGCCACAATTTATAGTACTAGTGCCGCCCTCACTAGGTATAAATATCTCATTTCGCTAGTAGTGTATGGGCAAATTCTACTAGCTATTCTCATAAATATGTCACTTATATGCCATATCTATACAATTCATGCACTTTTATATGTATATTTGCTATATTATACATTATTATGCCTTATAGGTATTATACCTATAAGCCACATCCATACGATTGCTTAATATAAATATATGTATAATTTTTTATACATATTTTTTTTTTTATTTATGTATGGTTTTTTATTCATATCCATATACTGTATTCACTTTTATATGGATATGATTGGCGTTTTATATAGTATTGACAAAATCATAAGTTTGACCAATACGAGGAGAGGTCCGCCAACGACCACCTCCCTATAGGTGTTTTTGGACACGCTGTCTCCCATTCGACTGCTTACTATACTAGGGGCTACCCGCTCCGTATGATATTCTCTCATATAACAAGAGAATGCAAGAAATATTCGTATTTTATGAATATAATCCATTTATTTTTCAATATCCATACGTTTTACTTAGTTTTTTGTACGGTATTGACAAAATCCTATGCATTTGCATAAGATTTATTTTGCCACAATTTATAGTACTAGTGCCGCCCTCACTAGGTATAAATATCTCATTTCACTAGTAGTGTATGGGCAAATTCTACTAGCTATTCTCATAAATGCCTTCTTTATGCCATATCTATACAATTTATGCACTTTTATATGTATATTTGCTAATATTATACATTATTATGCCTTATAGGTATTATACCTATAAGCCATATACATACGATTTCATTTTTTTATTTATATATGGTTTTGTATTTATAACCATATACCGTATTTACTTTTATAAGGATATGATTGGCGTTTTATATAGTATTGACAAAATTATAAGTTTGACAAACACTTTTTTAAGTCTTTTAGTTAAAATTGTCATTTTTAATTGACTATCTAAACACTAGATATATTTGCACATGGAGCAAAGAGTATAAAAATTGGTCGCGTCACTAATAATATCGCGATACATTTTTACTACCATCAAAATACCACATACGTTTATATGTCCTCTTTATTTAATTTGGTTTCTAAACCTCAGGAATAGTTTTAATTATATGTGCGCTCTAAGTTGAATGAATTTCTTGAATCTCTTTACTTGAATTTCTAAGACTTAAAAATATTTATAAATAGATGTCCTATTGCATAATATTTTTTTATCGCTTCACTTATAAAATAACGATCCTGCCTTTCTACCTTTGAATAAACATTCATATAAACATGGAGAAAAAAACGTTCGCGTCACTAACAGTATGTGACGATAAAATTTTGCTAACATTAAAAGGAACATATTTTTATATGTCAACTCTTAGTTGAATTGGTCTATTGCTTAAGATTCTAGACCTTAGGAATATTTTTATATTATATGTTTGCCAATCTTCGCGTCACTAAAAAGATGACGATTCATATTGTTATTATTAGATGGTCGAGTTGTACTTATATTGATATGTTAATCAAATTGGTCTCTTACTTGAAAATCTAGACCTTAGGAATATTTTTATATTATATGTTTGCCAATCTTCGCGTCACTAATAAGATGACGATTCATATTGTTATTATTAGATGGTCGAGTTGTACTTATATTGATATGTTAATCAAATTGGTCTCTTACTTGAAAATCTAGACCTTAGGAATATTTGTATATTATATGTTTGCCAATCTTCGCGTCAGTAATAAGATGACGATTCATATTGTTATTATTAGATGGTCGAGTTGTATATATATATATTATATGTTTGCCAATCTTCGCGTCACTAATAAGATGACGATTCATATTTTTATTATTAGATGGTCGAGTTGTACTTATATTGATATGTTAATCAAATTGGTCTCTTACTTGAAAATCTAGACCTTAGGAATATTTTTATATTATATGTTTGCCAATCTTCGCGTCACTAATAAGATGACGATTCATATTGTTATTATTAGATGGTCGAGTTGTACTTATATTGATATGTTAATCAAATTGGTCTCTTACTTGAAAATCTAGACCTTAGGAATATTTTTATATTATATGTTTGCCAATCTTCGCGTCACTAATAAGATGACGATTCATATTGTTATTATTAGATGGTCGAGTTGTACTTATATTGATATGTTAATCAAATTGGTCTCTTACTTGAAAATCTAGACCTTAGGAATATTTTTATATTATATGTTTGCCAATCTTCGCGTCACTAATAAGATGACGATTCATATTATTATTAGATGGTCGAGTTGTACTTATATTGATATGTTAATCAAATTGGCCTCTTACTTGAAAATCTAGACCTTAGGAATATTTTTATATTATATGTTTGCCAATCTTCGCGTCACTAATAAGATGACGATTCATATTGTTATTATTAGATGGTCGAGTTGTACTTATATTGATATGTTAATCAAATTGGTCTCTTACTTGAAAATCTAGACCTTAGGAATATTTTTATATTATATGTTTGCCAATCTTCGCGTCACTAATAAGATGACGATTCATATTGTTATTATTAGATGGTCGAGTTGTACTTATATTGATATGTTAATCAAATTGGTCTCTTACTTGAAAATCTAGACCTTAGGAATATTTTTATATTATATGTTTGCCAATCTTCGCGTCACTAATAAGATGACGATTCATATTGTTATTATTAGATGGTCGAGTTGTACTTATATTGATATGTTAATCAAATTGGTCTCTTACTTGAAAATCTAGACCTTAGGAATGTAATATATAAAGGATTAAAAATTCGCCACAAAGCCAAGCAAACAATCAATGCATACAAATAGATTGTTGGTTGAACTTTATATAAGAAGTTCAACACAACAAATAAATTATGCAATTTTATTATCGAATCATCAAGCAAAGGATAAGCTTCAGTGGATCGCAGTATGGCAGCTGCTCAACCACTTACAACACCTTGCCTGTTACAAAAGTCGTTTACAATTGATTCTAGGCTTTGTCATTGTATTAAATAATGCTTTTATATGTAACTAGCGCGGCATCAGGTGATCAAAGATCCTCCCAATTTACTATGTTACAAATTACATTGGCATCACATCCACTGTCGTTTAAAAAGTAAATTATAAACTTTAAATGGTTTAGAAGCCATACAATGCAAATTGCCCCTTATTTATCATTGCAGTCCAGCACGGATACGACCTTAGAGGCGTTCAGGCATAATCCAACGGACGTAGCGTCATACCACTGTTCGCTCGAACAAGTATTGTGCCATTGGTCCGTACCTGCGGTTCCTCTCGTACTACGCAGGAATGCTGTCGCAACAACGTTTTGTCATTAGTAGGGTAAAACTAACCTGTCTCACGACGATCTAAACCCAGCTCACGTTCCCTTGCATGGGTGAACAATCCAACGCTTGGTGAATTTTGCTTCACAATGATAGGAAGAGCCGACATCGAAGGATCAAAAAGCGACGTCGCTATGAACGCTTGGCCGCCACAAGCCAGTTATCCCTATGGTAACTTTTCTGACACCTCTTGTTAAAAACTCTTTAAACCAAAAGGATCGATAGGCCGAGCTTTTGCTGTCCCTGTGTGTACTGAACACCGAGATCAAGTCAGCATTTGCCCTTTTGCTCTATGTGTGGTTTCTGTCCGCACTGAGCTGGCCTTGGGACACCTCCGTTATTATTTGAGAGATGTACCGCCCCAGTCAAACTCCCTACCTGGCAATGTCCTTGAATTGGATCATACCTGAGTAATTGGAGTTATACCAAATTTTTAAATCAAAAATACATAAATGCACCGTTTTATTAAAGAATTTGTTTGCGATTATATAACAAACTCGTGATACTTTGATCAAGAAGCTTGCATCAAAACCCAATACCATAAGATATAATAAATATATCCGTATAATGGCTAGGAAATGATACACGTTCCATTTAATCAAGTAAGTAAGGAAACAATAAGAGTAGTGGTATTTCATTGGCGATACCAAACCGAGGTCTAATATCTCCCACTTATTCTACACCTCTTATGTCTCCTTACACTGCCAGATTAGAGTCAAGCTCAAAAGGGTCTTCTTTCCCCGCTAATTATTCCAAGCCCGTTCCCTTGGCTGTGGTTTCGCTAGATAGTAGATAGGGACAGGTGTGTCTCGGATCCCTCCGAACTTATTTAACGTGACGTGTTCCGCACTGAAGGGATTACAGCCACGGCATTCTAATATACCCACAAGGGAGTATATAATGCAAGGGTCTGGGTTAAGCGCCAAACCAACGCCCTGGACTAGAAGCTATAGCTATGTACATAGCAACCACCCCAGTAGCAATTTAAGTACTTGCTTGTCGGGCAAGCACTCCCCCTTGCATAGGGGCGAGATCTATCTAAAATCTCTACTGTTCTTTGGGTCGCAGCACCCGAGTTGTATTAACGCAACATCCACGTCGAGCCCGGGGACTCTACCCGCGATATAGGTGTCAACCACAGCCACCACGAAACTCCCACTAGGGGGCCGACCTCAATGAGTAGCCTTGGAGAACCACTCAACCCGTGGCACCGAAATTTCAGGCTCGGTGGGCCTCACCCCTTCAGCTCCGACAAGCTCGGATGGGGCAACCATGTCATATTAGTCGCCTCCTACGACAAGCAATGACAAGCTGTGGCAGTATTCTTCGCCGTTGCCACACGGCAAGGGGGTTTTGGGACTATTGTCCCGGCGCCTGCGGTTCATCCCTCGTCGCTTCCATCCTACGCCTCGAGAAGGCAGCATCAGCAAAAGCTCCTAGGAGACGCATCCGTTCTGGGGTCTCGACTACTCCTGCGACGTTCCATCGTTCTTGGACTCGAACAATGCCAAGGGCATCCAAGTCACGCAAATCGCTATAGAGGCGGCACTCACATAGTACGTGAAGCCAGTCCTCACTCTCCTCTCCACATGAGCATGCGGTTGTGGTGCTGAGGGTTCTACCATGGAGGAAAGCGTTGAACGACCCGTGTCCTGTCAGCAAGAATCCGGCTCTTAAGGTGAAGACAAAGTCCTTCCTCTTGTAGACGAACGCTGCCTCTGGGAAAAACTGGCGAGTCACAAAACCGTGAGCCGCTTGGTCCCATCTGAGTTGCCACTCATTTAGCAGACATTCGTCTAGCAGAGCCATCTTGGATTTCCAGTCCAACACAGACAAGTCCTGTCCATAGAGCCAGTCGCTCTCGTCCAGGGGAACGTGCTTTCTGAGCTTAAACTTCACTGCCATCCTGTGAGCATCTAAATCCATTGGAGGAGCACCAGCAAGCACCTGCAGTGCCACCGTGGACACTGTGCGGCATACCGGTAGGCATCCTAATAGGATGGTCCTCTGGCACGAGGTGAGGAGTCTTAAGGACTTGCCCTTGCTCGCCGCCTTGTACCAGACCGAGGCACCGAAGAGTGCACAGGGGACCATGAGTCCGCTGTATATCGTCCTCTTAGCACGGGAGCTGAGCCCCCAATCGACTCGGAGCACCCGTGCTAGCCCTCCGGCAACTCCAGCCAGCCGATCTCTGAGAGCAGAGATATGCGGGAGAAAGCTCATCCGCTCGCCGACTAAGATGCCAAGGTACCGGCATTTGGTGACGTATGGCAGGCTTGCTCCAGCAAACCGTACCGTCGGTCTCCTAGTGTCTGAAAGATTCCCTTTCAGCAACATGATTGCCGTCTTGCTGGTTGACACACTCACTCCAACCTCAGCTCCCCAGGCTCCCACGATGTCCATCAACTGCTCACCCTTTCGCTCCAGATCGGCACGGGAATTCCCATCGACGAAAAGTAGCAAGTCATCTGCAAACGCGCTCAGAGCACAATGTGGCTCCAGGCGCTGAAGCAGCACATCCATCAGTAGGTTCCAAATAAATGGACCACTGACGGACCCTTGCGGGCAGCCCCGTGTAACCGACACTGTGGCCGCTTCGTAACTGCTGATGATACTGGCACTTCGACCGGAGAAATAACTTTTCCACAAGTCTATCTCTCGACAGCCGACGTCGATAAGCCGATCCAGCACCGCGTTCCACTCAACATTGTCGAAGGCACCCTTGAAATCAACAAAGATTCCCAGCACCCTCCTCTCGCGGCTGGTGGAAACGGTGTTTTTAGCGTGCATCCACGCATCCTCAACGCAGCGTCCAGGCCGAAATCCAAATTGCCATCTGCAGCCATCCGGTAGCACATCCTTCAGTCGATTCACCATGATCCCTTCCAGCACCTTTCCGAACACTGGCAAAAGGCATATGCCACGATAAGAGGCAGGATCGCTCCTGTCCTTATCTGGCCCCTTTACCAGCGGTATCACTCTCGGGTGTTTCCACTCGGCAGGAAAATATCCTTCCGAGAGGCATCGAGAGTACAACTTCGTCAGGTGCTGAGGGATAGCACGCCATACCTCCTTGACGATCCCACCCGTGATGCCGTCCATTCCCGGCGATCGCCGGCTTCTCAGCTTCGCGACGCTGGTTGCCACCTCGAAGGCTTCGAGGGTCGGTGGAGCAGCAGGAGTTATACCCTCACGCACTGTGGATTCCGCAACAGGGAAGAAGTTGCGGAGGAGTATATCTGCGCAGTCGTGCCATGTCGTAAGTAGCGCGCCGTTCGACCTAAGACATCCAAGATCGGTTGTCTTTTTCCGGCCTCGGCATATTCGGTAGGCGTGCCCCCATGGATCATCCTTGTGCCGTCCCACGAAGTCCCGCCAGTTTTGTTCCTTTGTCATCAGGATAAGCTTCTTATACTGGCCTGAGGCAAGCCTTAATCCAGCGGCAAGTCGCTCAACATCGCCGGTGCCACTCCGACGAGCTGCCTGCAGCCTGCGCCTCAGTCTCCTGACCTCTTGGCGCTTGGTACTCAGTTCAGGATTCCACCATATTACGTTTCCCCTTGCTGCAGGTATCCTGCGCCCTATTACCCTGTCGCACACTTCGTGTACGATGGAGCGAAGGGCTGACACATGATCATCCAACGGCGATTCCTCCAGTTCCTCGAGACATTCAGCTACATCCCTTAGTTCTACTCTGAATCTTCGCCAACTTGCATTGGAGAGCCTCCATTGTGGTACCGGAGCTAGGCTCTCAACGGTACTGCTTGGATCTGGAGTAACCTCAACAGTGATGATGTTGTGGTCACTCAGCTCCCAGAAGTCAACTCTCCATTCGTATGTTGCCCACACACGCGCTGCTTCGTTGGTGAAGGTCACGTCGATATCACTTCTGGAGCGGTGATTATCGAACGTGAACACCTGGCTGGCCGTATTAAGCACACAGACACCGCTTGCGATGATCCACTCGTCCATGTGCTGTCCCCGTTCGCGATTCAGACGGTCTCCAGAGTTAGCTGGAGTTTTGCTGAACCACATCGGGGAAACCGCATTCGCATCAAGTCCGAGGATTGTCGGTGTCCTGCTGGCTAGCAGCAGAACCGTATCCAGGTAGTCAGTGTAGGGCTGCAGGGCAGCTGAGTACTGGCAGTATACGGAGGACAGAAAAATGGTGCCGTATTTTCCTGTGACACTCACGCACACTCCATAATCCGTCGTCAATGTCTCGATGGGCATGCAGATGGCAGACGGGTCGTCCACGATGATGGCAGCTTTCTTCCTTTTGTCAGCGAAGATTCTCATGCCTCCAGGGAGTCCAGTGAGACGCTTGCCTGCGTCCACATAGGGCTCCTGAATGAGTGCGAACAGGTGGCCAGCATCTCTCATCCGCTTTGCAAGCTCGATGACAGCGCAACGGCCTCGACCACAATTCGCTTGGATGAAGCTGAACATGTTAATGTCTAGCTTGCACCCTGGCTAGCACAGCGCTATATATCGGGCATCCACCCGAGAGCATATAGTGCCCCGAGGGTAGCCCTTTATGGCGGCAGTTACGGCAGTCCACCGCATTTTTGCACTTCGCCGCGACGTGGTCGTTCTGTCCGCACTGGCGGCAGACCTGGTTTTCTCTAGCGTACCGACACTCGCTGACTTTGTGGTCAAAACCAAGGCATCGGTGGCACGCATAGGTGCGCACTTGAGAGCGGCAGCGGTAAGAGAACCACTTGATATACACCCTCCCGCTTTCGAGAACGGCCAACGCCTGATCATCTACTTCCAGCGTCACGTTTATAGTGGCGCTGTTAGCTGCTGACCAGGGCTTGGTCGCCAGGACTACCGCCTTCTGGAACTCCTTCAGCGACATCTCCTCGAAGTTTTTCTCTTTTAACTCCATCATGAACTCATCCGGCGTCACAGTGGTGTCCACATCCTGTACCGTCACCCTGGGTTTTGCGGCAGTGTTTTTGGACACCTTAAGGCCCACCTCAGCGAATTTTGCGGAGGCAACGATTTTCGACATCTCCGCCTGCGATGGCGTGCGAATAATCGCGCCGCCCCGCTTCAACTCTCGCACCTCATGCACTCTGACGCCCAAAGCAGGCGCTACCTCTTTGCGGACCTTGTCCGCAATTTGCCTCCCTGATAAGGCCGGATCATCACATGCAACGACTGCCGACCAGGTCTCCCGGATTTTCCGCGGTGCGGCTACAGGGGCATAGGGGGCGACAGGGGCAGCAGGTGAGGCGATAAGGTGCGCGCCTCTAGCAGCGGCGGCTGCGTATGAGACGGCCGAGGCAACCGGTGTCTGCTTCTTAAGGCGGTCCTCAAGCACTCCAATCCGTATAAGGAGGGCTGCAACAACCTCCTCGTAGCGGTTGGCTACGGACTGCACCTTCACATTTGTGGCCGGGTTGGCATAGGAGACCATGAACATCCTACCGATCTCCGATCGGATGTCCCCCATCTCGGCAGCGACGGCACCATTACCTCTCCACTCCCTATCCGAGAAGGATTTTAGAGGACTGGCTGGTGCAACGAAGGTCTTCTCGTGTTCAGCATAGGATGCAGCAGCGGCGGGGGCTGCGGGAGCGGCAGGGGCTGCGGCAAGGGCAGCGACAGGGGCAGCGGCAGCGGCAGCAGCAGGGGCAGCGGCAGCGGCAGCGGCAGCGGCAGGGGCTGTCGCAGTGTCAGCGGCAGTTGCATCCAGTGCCATCAACTTGCACCTAGAGGCGTCCCTCAGCGGCGCTTTATTGCGCTTACCTCTGGGTCGTCCTCTGCCCCCACTGCTTCCCCTACTACTAGCACTCTCACTGCCAGAATCTCCAACATCCATTTTGGGTGGCGCCATCCGCCGGTTATCGGCAGTTCCAACCCAAAAGCTTTTCCACCAAGGACTTACCCCTTTATTATCAGCTGGTCGGAAAGCTCTATCAGCTGATCAGCTGATAAAAGTTTAGCGATGACACAAACCGCACAGCTGTTTTAGGCAAAATGTGCCTAAATAAGCCTAACGCCTCTCTCAAGAGAGCGCCTCTCTCGTGACACACGTGGCGCAATGGAAAATTTCCAATGGGAAAAAACCCAATTTCACCCGATTTCACCACTTTTACACAGGGAAAACACGCGCACTGGGTTCGCAGGCACAAAACACGAATTTTCGTGCTGTTTCTAGCTTCGTATCTGGTCTCTATCAGTCAATATTGGCTACACTCGCGGAGCGTACGGAAAACACGTCTGTTCGCACGAGCAATCTAACACCGACTGTGAGTAGATAGGGACAGTAGGAATCTCGTTAATCCATTCATGCGCGTCACTAATTAGATGACGAGGCATTTGGCTACCTTAAGAGAGTCATAGTTACTCCCGCCGTTGACCCGCGCTTACTTGAATTTCTTCACTTTGACATTCAGAGCACTGGGCAGAAATCACATTGTGTCAACACCCGCTAGGGCCATCACAATGCTTTGTTTTAATTAGACAGTCGGATTCCCCAAGTCCGTGCCAGTTCTGAATTGATTGTTAATTGATAATCGTTATAATTAATAAGAACTAATTGGTTTAACCCAATTAGTATTCTTAAAAATTTTAGCAAGAAAGTTCCACAATTGGCTACGTAACTAAACTATCCGGGGAACAAGTAACTAACATAAATGCTAGAAACTCTATTTACCCAGAACGAGCACATAAACCATGTTATTGTTTCCCAATCAAGCCCGACTATCTCAATCTTCAGAGCCAATCCTTATCCCGAAGTTACGGATCTAATTTGCCGACTTCCCTTACCTACATTATTCTATCGACTAGAGACTCTTCACCTTGGAGACCAGCTGCGGATATTGGTACGGCCTGTTGAGAAGTTTGCGTGTCCCCACCATAAATTTTCAAGGTCCGAGGAGAAAATATCGACACAACAGTATATGTCATGCTCTTCTAGCCCATCTACCATATCTCTCTGCGAAAGACTTCCATGGTAGTACGGCTATAAAACAGAAAAGAAAACTCTTCCGATATCTCTCGACGGCTTCTTTATGGTCGTTCCTGTTGCCAGGATGAGCACGAGGCCCATATTTAATAACAAACGGAGGTTACGGAATTGGAACCGTATTCCCTTTCGTTCAAAATTATTCAAGTATATTAATTTAGCTAGATTTTATATAATATATATATTTGTTTGGCATTTGTATTTTACTTGAAAATTTTCGGCTTTCGCCTTGAACTTAGGACCGACTAACTCGTGATCAACCACTGTTCACACGAAACCCTTCTCCACTTCAGTCCTCCAAGGTCTCATTCGATTATTTGCTACTACCACCAAGATCTGTACCAATGGCAGCTCCATGCAGGCTTACGCCAAACACTTCTACGCATACCATTGTACCTTCCTACTCACTAAAGTTTCAAAATTTATATTACAAGTAATATAAATCATCTACTTTAGCGGTAATGTATAGGTATACAACTTAAGCGCCATCCATTTTAAGGGCTAGTTGCTTCGGCAGGTGAGTTGTTACACACTCCTTAGCGGATTTCGACTTCCATGATCACCGTCCTGCTGTTTTAAGCAACCAACGCCTTTCATGGTATCTGCATGAGTTGTTAATTTGGGCACCGTAACATTACGTTTGGTTCATCCCACAGCGCCAGTTCTGCTTACCAAAAGTGGCCCACTGGGCACATTATATCATAACCTTGAACTTCATATCAAGAAAGTTAAGGTTCTTACCCATTTAAAGTTTGAGAATAGGTTAAGATCGTTTCGACCCTAAGGCCTCTAATCATTTGCTTTACCAGATAAGATTATTTTATATAATATTAAAATGCACCAGCTATCCTGAGGGAAACTTCGGAAGGAACCAGCTACTAGATGGTTCGATTGGTCTTTCGCCCCTATACTCAATTCTGACAATCGATTTGCACGTCAGAACTGTTTCGGTCTTCCATCAGGGTTTCCCCTGACTTCAACCTGATCAAGTATAGTTCACCATCTTTCGGGTCACAGCATATATGCTCAAGGTACGTTCCAGTTAGAGGCATAAATAATATAAATATCATTATACATAACTATATAGAACGCCCCGGGATTGTGTTAATTAGCTATAAATAGTTAAAAAACTAATCCCATTATTAGTCAAGTTAATTACGCTATTAGGTTTATATCCCAATAACTTGCACATATGTTAGACTCCTTGGTCCGTGTTTCAAGACGGGTCCCGAAGGTATCCTGAATCTTTCGCATTGTTAATCCTACAAGTGCATATAATAAACACAAAAATCAATGATAATTATGCCATTATATAATTCCGAAAAATTAACGCACTGTATTCATATAAATCTATCAGCACTTTATCAAATTAATAACATTTATTCTGTGTTAAAATGCAAGCAAATTAATTTGAATAAACTATAAGTTATATTTTATGATAAATTTGGTATGCTAATAGATTACAATGTCCTTATATGGAAAAAATGCACACTATTATCATAATATTGTTTAAATATTACAATTCTAATGATGAATTTTCCATAACGGATATTCAGGTTCATCGGGCTTAACCTCTAAGCAGTTTCACGTACTGTTTAACTCTCTATTCAGAGTTCTTTTCAACTTTCCCTCACGGTACTTGTTTACTATCGGTCTCATGGTTATATTTAGTTTTAGATGGAGTTTACCACCCACTTAGTGCTGCACTATCAAGCAACACGACTCTTTGGAAACATCATCTAGTAATCATTAACGTTATACGGGCCTGGCACCCTCTATGGGTAAATGGCCTCATTTAAGAAGGACTTAAATCGTTAATTTCTCATACTAGAATATTGACGCTCCATACACTGCATCTCACATTTGCCATATAGACAAAGTGACTTAGTGCTGAACTGATTTCTTTTCGCTCGCCGCTACTAAGAAAATCCTTGTTAGTTTCTTTTCCTCCCCTAATTAATATGCTTAAATTCAGGGGGTAGTCCCATATGAGTTGAGGTTGTGTATAACTTTTATATGCAATTAATTCTTTATATATAATGATAAAACATTTTATTAAATTCGTTATATTAATAATATCTGTATATAAATGGCATTTGTTTGATTTAACGAATCAACGAAGAACAATAATATTGTCAACGGTTTTCTATTTTCTAATCATTAATAAGAGACAATTCTAGATAAATTTTTATGCTAGACATTTCTCAGTATCATTTGATTGAAAAAGAAAATATTTCTCTTCGTTTTTCACATTCAAATTATTTACTAATGTGAGATAATGTTTTTCATATATTTTTTAATATTATGAATAAAATAATTAAATTATTATTATCCAATAATATACCATATGCTTATAAAATTTCATTATAAAATTTGTATAAGCAACTTAATTAGCATAGTCTTACAACCCTCAACCATATGTAGTCCAAGCAGCACTATAAAATTAATTAAAGTACATAACAGCATGGACTGCGATATGCGTTCAAAATGTCGATGTTCATGTGTCCTGCAGTTCACACGATGACGCACAGTTTGCTGCGTTCTTCATCGACCCATGAGCCGAGTGATCCACCGCTTAGAGTTTTATAAATTGGTTTCTTAATTTTGTCAAATATGTTTTTATTGAAAGAAATTAAAAATACACCATTTTACTGGCATATATCAATTCCTTCAATAAATTTATTTTTATACCTAAAACGAATGCTGCGAAATGTCTTAGTTTTATATAACCAATATATATCAAAGTATTTCTTTTTAAATTGCATTTATTGTAAATAAATATATATATATATATATTAATACTTTTTTAGCGATATAAATTGAAATTTATATAAAACATTAACCTGTATAAAACCAGGTACAACATTGTACATTTTAGGTTGTTGCATTATCCAATGTATGCGCATAACTGAGATGAACAATACATATCGCAACGCGTGTATATTATGGTCCATATACACACAGTATTTTAATTGTGTTTATATACAATAATAATTTAATATTATTATTTTAATAATTCGATTTGCTTGTTCGAATTTTTATTTGTTTGTTTTGGCTGCTTATTATTTCTCTCATATGTATTAAATACAATATATAATTTTAATATTTGCATTATTTCGATTTGCTTGTTCGAAATTTCATTTGATCTATATTAGATCATATACATTTTGGCAATTCATATTTTATTTGTATTACTATAATGTATTTATTATAATATAAACAAATATTTTATTAACGGTAAGGATATACAATAATAATTTAATATTATTATTTTAATAATTCGATTTGCTTGTTCGAATTTTTATTTGTTTGCTTTGGCTGCTTATTATTTCTCTCATATGTATTAAATACAATATATAATTTTAATATTTGCATTATTTCGATTTGCTTGTTCGAAATTTTATTTGATCTATATTAGATCTCATATACATTTTGGCAATTCATATTTTATTTGTATTATTATAATGTATTTATTATAATATAAACAAATATTTTATTAACGGTAAGGATATACAATAATAATTTAATATTATTATTTTAATAATTCGATTTGCTTGTTCGAATTTTTATTTGTTTGCTTTGGCTGCTTATTAATTTCTCTCATATGTATTAAATACAATATATAATTTTAATATTTGCATTATTTCGATTTGCTTGTTCGAAATTTCATTTGATCTATAATAGATCTCATATACATTTTGGCAATTCATATTTTATTTGTAATACTATAATGTATTTATTATAATATAAACAAATATTTTATTAACGGTAAGGATATTAAAACATTAATGATCCTTCCGCAGGTTCACCTACGGAAACCTTGTTACGACTTTTACTTCCTCTAAATAATCAAGTTCGGTCAACTTTTGCGAAACAACCGTAACACGCAAGGCGTCACAGTGATCACGTCCGGAGACCTCACTAAATAATTCAATCGGTAGTAGCGACGGGCGGTGTGTACAAAGGGCAGGGACGTAATCAATGCGAGTTAATGACTCACACTTACTGGGAATTCCAAGTTCATGTGAACAGTTTCAGTTCACAATCCCAAGCATGAAAGTGGTTCAGCGGTTTACCCGGACCTCTCGGTCTAGGAAATACACGTTGATACTTTCATTGTAGCGCGCGTGCAGCCCAGGACATCTAAGGGCATCACAGACCTGTTATTGCTCAATCTCATTATTGCTAGACGCAATTTGTCCATTTAAGAAGCTAGTGTCCTTATAATGGGACAAACCAACAGGTACGGCTCCACTTATATAAACACATTCAAACACAATAAACATTTTACTGCCACCATGAATGAAGGCTATATAAGCTTCAACACCATAATCCTGAAGATATCTATTTAATATATTTGAGTCTCGTTCGTTATCGGAATTAACCAGACAAATCACTCCACGAACTAAGAACGGCCATGCACCACCACCCATAGATTCGAGAAAGAGCTATCAATCTGTCTTACACACTTATGTTCGGACCTGGTAAGTTTTCCCGTGTTGAGTCAAATTAAGCCGCAGGCTCCACTCCTGGTGGTGCCCTTCCGTCAATTCCTTTAAGTTTCAGCTTTGCAACCATACTTCCCCCGGAGCCCAAAAGCTTTGGTTTCCCGGGAAGCGACTGAGAGAGCCATAAAAGTAGCTACACCCAATTGCTAGCTGGCATCGTTTATGGTTAGAACTAGGGCGGTATCTGATCGCCTTCGAACCTCTAACTTTCGTTCTTGATTAATGAAAACATCTTTGGCAAATGCTTTCGCTTAAGTTAGTCTTACGACGGTCCAAGAATTTCACCTCTCGCGTCGTAATACTAATGCCCCCAAACTGCTTCTATTAATCATTACCTCTTGATCTGAAAACCAATGAAAGCAGAACAGAGGTCTTATTTCATTATCCCATGCACAGAATATTCAGGCATTTGAAGCCTGCTTTAAGCACTCTAATTTGTTCAAAGTAATTGTACCGGCCCACAATAACACTCGTTTAAGAGCACTAATGCAGGTTTTTAAATAGGAGGAACATATGAAAAAATACAAGTATCTAAGCACATGTAAGAACTCCACCGGTAATACGCTTACATACATAAAGGTATAGTACTAACCACAATTGTAAGTTGTACTACCCGTATGAAGCACAAGTTCAACTACGAACGTTTTAACCGCAACAACTTTAATATACGCTATTGGAGCTGGAATTACCGCGGCTGCTGGCACCAGACTTGCCCTCCAATTGGTCCTTGTTAAAGGATTTAAAGTGTACTCATTCCAATTACAGGGCCTCGGATATGAGTCCTGTATTGTTATTTTTCGTCACTACCTCCCCGAGCTGGGAGTGGGTAATTTACGCGCCTGCTGCCTTCCTTAGATGTGGTAGCCGTTTCTCAGGCTCCCTCTCCGGAATCGAACCCTGATTCCCCGTTACCCGTTGCAACCATGGTAGTCCTAGATACTACCATCAAAAGTTGATAGGGCAGACATTTGAAAGATCTGTCGTCGGTACAAGACCATACGATCTGCATGTTATCTAGAGTTCAACCAATATAACGATCTTGCGATCGCTTGGTTTTAGCCTAATAAAAGCACATGTTCCATAAGGTTCATGTTTTAATTGCATGTATTAGCTCTAGAATTACCACAGTTATCCAAGTAACTGTTAACGATCTAAGGAACCATAACTGATATAATGAGCCTTTTGCGGTTTCACTTTTAATTCGTGTGTACTTAGACATGCATGGCTTAATCTTTGAGACAAGCATATAACTACTGGCAGGATCAACCAGAATAATGTTTTTATTCATATTTCATTCATATTTTTTGAATAGAAATTAGCAATATATATGTTGTTATAGATTTTATTTCTATCGAATACGGCCATTTTTATATAGCATTCGTATACGTTTGTTTTCCAATTTATACTTGTTTCGCCACTAATAATAACAAGTTTTTATTGATGTCAAAAAGAATCATATTCTTTATAAACACAATATTTATTTTTCATATATTTTCTTTATATATGCACATTTCATTCTAAAATATCATTTTTGTTCGACATACATAATATATTGTATCCACACATGTACAATTTTTGTTTAACCAATATAAGATATTGAGTTAATCATTTGTATTTTGACGATAAATTTAAAATTTATCTATATATATCCATATAAGTCTCTGGTAATATATAAAATAGAACCGAGTGTATATATATAATTATTACTACTATATTTATTTCTTAAATAATATATACTTATATATTATTTATATATATACTCTTTATTATATATTATATAATTTCTTAAATAACTCTCTTAATAGCTATTTTTTATTATCAACAATATAAGTTGATATTAATATTGAAAATGTATTCATAATTACATTTTTATATTTCTTTGGTAGACTTTTATGTACTATTATTATTTAATAATACACATATAATATAAATCATGTTAGCCTACCTCCTAAAATTAACGATAAAATTCGGAAACAATTTGTTATTCTATGTACAATAGAAACTTGGCCTTTGTTTCAACGTTATTATCTTTGGGCTTAAAATATTAACCGCGGAGCCAAGTCTCGTATTCAAATAAATGAATAAAGAAACAAATTTGACGGATAATATCTTCTCTACTGACATATGTCAATAGCAGACGGCCGGCCCATTGACCATCCTATAGTAGTTTTTGGACACGCTGTCTCCCATTCGGGTATATTCAATTTACTTTGCCACTCACCCATATAGTGTTCTCTTATATAATAAGACAACGCACTTTTATATTCATTATATGGATATATTGCCTTCCTCATATTTGCCACACCACCTATAGTAGTTTTTGGACACGCTGTCTCCCATTCGGGTATATTCAATTTACTTTGCCACTCACCCATATAGTGTTCTCTTATATAATAAGAAAACGCACTTTTATTTTCATTATATGGATATATTGCCTTCCTCATATTTGCCACACCACCTATAGTAGTTTTTGGACACGCTGTCTCCCATTCGGGTATATTCAATTTACTTTGCCACTCACCCATATAGTGTTCTCTTATATAATAAGAAAACGCACTTTTATTTTCATTATATGGATATATTGCCTTCCTCATATTTGCCACACCACCTATAGTAGTTTTTGGACACGCTGTCTCCCATTCGGGTATATTCAATTCTCTTTGCCACTCACCCTTATAGTATTCTCTTATTTAATAAGAATACTAAAATACTTCTCATATTATAGATGTAATCTATTAACTTCTCAATATCCATACGGTTTATGTATGGTATTGACAAAATCCTATGCATTTGCATAAGATTTATTTTGCCACAATTTATAGTACTAGTGCCGCCCTCACTAGGTATAAATATCTCATTTCGCTAGTAGTGTATGGGCAAATTCTACTAGCTATTCTCATAAATATGTCACTTATATGACATATCTATACAATTCATGCACTTTTATATGTATATTTGCTATATTATACATTATTATGCCTTATAGGTATTATACCTATAAGCCACATCCATACGATTGCTTAATATAAATATATGTATAATTTTTTATACATATTTTTTTTTTATTTATGTATGGTTTTTTATTCATATCCATATACTGTATTCACTTTTATATGGATATGATTGGCGTTTTATATAGTATTGACAAAATCATAAGTTTGACCAATACGAGGAGAGGTCCGCCAACGACCACCTCCCTATAGGTGTTTTTGGACACGCTGTCTCCCATTCGACTGCTTACTATACTAGGGGCTACCCGCTCCGTATGATATTCTCTCATATAACAAGAGAATGCAAGAAATATTCGTATTTTATGAATATAATCCATTTATTTTTCAATATCCATACGTTTTACTTAGTTTTTTGTACGGTATTGACAAAATCCTATGCATTTGCATAAGATTTATTTTGCCACAATTTATAGTACTAGTGCCGCCCTCACTAGGTATAAATATCTCATTTCGCTAGTAGTGTATGGGGAAATTCTACTAGCTATTCTCATAAATATGTCACTTATATGCCATATCTATACAATTCATGCACTTTTATATGTATATTTGCTATATTATACATTATTATGCCTTATAGGTATTATACCTATAAGCCACATCCATACGATTGCTTAATATAAATATATGTATAATTTTTTATACATATTTTTTTTTTATTTATGTATGGTTTTTTATTCATATCCATATACTGTATTCAATTTTATATGGATATGATTGGCGTTTTATATAGTATTGACAAAATCATAAGTTTGACCAATACGAGGAGAGGTCCGCCAACGACCACCTTCCTATAGGTGTTTTTGGACACGCTGTCTCCCATTCGACTGCTTACTATACTAGGGGCTACCCGCTCCGTATGATATTCTCTCATATAACAAGAGAATGCAAGAAATATTCGTATTTTATGAATATAATCCATTTATTTTTCAATATCCATACGTTTTACTTAGTTTTTTGTACGGTATTGACAAAATCCTATGCATTTGCATAAGATTTATTTTGCCACAATTTATAGTACTAGTGCCGCCCTCACTAGGTATAAATATCTCATTTCGCTAGTAGTGTATGGGGAAATTCTACTAGCTATTCTCATAAATATGTCACTTATATGCCATATCTATACAATTCATGCACTTTTATATGTATATTTGCTATTATACATTATTATGCCTTATAGGTATTATACCTATAAGCCATATACATACGATTTCATTTTTTTATTTATATATGGTTTTGTATTTATAACCATATACCGTATTTACTTTTATAAGGATATGATTGGCGTTTTATATAGTATTGACAAAATTATAAGTTTGACAAACACTTTTTTAAGTCTTTTAGTTAAAATTGTCATTTTTAATTGACTATCTAAACACTAGATATATTTGCACATGGAGCAAAGAGTATAAAAATTGGTCGCGTCACTAATAATATCGCGATACATTTTTACTACCATCAAAATACCACATACGTTTATATGTCCTCTTTATTTAATTTGGTTTCTAAACCTCAGGAATAGTTTTAATTATATGTGCGCTCTAAGTTGAATGAATTTCTTGAATCTCTTTACTTGAATTTCTAAGACTTAAAAATATTTATAAATAGATGTCCTATTGCATAATATTTTTTTATCGCTTCACTTATAAAATAACGATCCTGCCTTTCTACCTTTGAATAAACATTCATATAAACATGGAGAAAAAAACGTTCGCGTCACTAACAGTATGTGACGATAAAATTTTGCTAACATTAAAAGGAACATATTTTTATATGTCAACTCTTAGTTGAATTGGTCTATTGCTTAAGATTCTAGACCTTAGGAATATTTTTATATTATATGTTTGCCAATCTTCGCGTCACTAAAAAGATGACGATTCATATTGTTATTATTAGATGGTCGAGTTGTACTTATATTGATATGTTAATCAAATTGGTCTCTTACTTGAAAATCTAGACCTTAGGAATATTTTTATATTATATGTTTGCCAATCTTCGCGTCACTAATAAAATGACGATTCATATTGTTATTATTAGATGGTCGAGTTGTACTTATATTGATATGTTAATCAAATTGGTCTCTTACTTGAAAATCTAGACCTTAGGAATATTTGTATATTATATGTTTGCCAATCTTCGCGTCAGTAATAAGATGACGATTCATATTGTTATTATTAGATGGTCGAGTTGTACTTATATTGATATGTTAATCAAATTGGTCTCTTACTTGAAAATCTAGACCTTAGGAATATTTTTATATTATATGTTTGCCAATCTTCGCGTCACTAATAAGATGACGATTCATATTGTTATTATTAGATGGTCGAGTTGTACTTATATTGATATGTTAATCAAATTGGTCTCTTACTTGAAAATCTAGACCTTAGGAATATTTTTATATTATATGTTTGCCAATCTTCGCGTCACTAATAAGATGACGATTCATATTGTTATTATTAGATGGTCGAGTTGTACTTATATTGATATGTTAATCAAATTGGTCTCTTACTTGAAAATCTAGACCTTAGGAATATTTTTATATTATATGTTTGCCAATCTTCGCGTCACTAATAAGATGACGATTCATATTGTTATTATTAGATGGTCGAGTTGTACTTATATTGATATGTTAATCAAATTGGTCTCTTACTTGAAAATCTAGACCTTAGGAATATTTTTATATTATATGTTTGCCAATCTTCGCGTCACTAATAAGATGACGATTCATATTGTTATTATTAGATGGTCGAGTTGTACTTATATTGATATGTTAATCAAATTGGTCTCTTACTTGAAAATCTAGACCTTAGGAATATTTTTATATTATATGTTTGCCAATCTTCGCGTCACTAATAAGATGACGATTCATATTGTTATTATTAGATGGTCGAGTTGTACTTATATTGATATGTTAATCAAATTGGTCTCTTACTTGAAAATCTAGACCTTAGGAATGTAATATATAAAGGATTAAAAATTCGCCACAAAGCCAAGCAAACAATCAATGCATACAAATAGATTGTTGGTTGAACTTTATATAAGAAGTTCAACACAACAAATAAATTATGCAATTTTATTATCGAATCATCAAGCAAAGGATACGCTTCAGTGGATCGCAGTATGGCAGCTGCTCAACCACTTACAACACCTTGCCTGTTACAAAAGTCGTTTACAATTGATTCTAGGCTTTGTCATTGTATTAAATAATGCTTTTATATGTAACTAGCGCGGCATCAGGTGATCAAAGATCCTCCCAATTTACTATGTTACAAATTACATTGGCATCACATCCATTGTCGTTTAAAAAGTAAATTATAAACTTTAAATGGTTTAGAAGCCATACAATGCAAATTGCCCCTTATTTATCATTGCAGTCCAGCACGGATACGACCTTAGAGGCGTTCAGGCATAATCCAACGGACGTAGCGTCATACCACTGTTCGCTCGAACAAGTATTGTGCCATTGGTCCGTACCTGCGGTTCCTCTCGTACTACGCAGGAATGCTGTCGCAACAACGTTTTGTCATTAGTAGGGTAAAACTAACCTGTCTCACGACGGTCTAAACCCAGCTCACGTTCCCTTGCATGGGTGAACAATCCAACGCTTGGTGAATTTTGCTTCACAATGATAGGAAGAGCCGACATCGAAGGATCAAAAAGCGACGTCGCTATGAACGCTTGGCCGCCACAAGCCAGTTATCCCTATGGTAACTTTTCTGACACCTCTTGTTAAAAACTCTTTAAACCAAAAGGATCGAAAGGCCGAGCTTTTGCTGTCCCTGTGTGTACTGAACACCGAGATCAAGTCAGCATTTGCCCTTTTGCTCTATGTGTGGTTTCTGTCCGCACTGAGCTGGCCTTGGGACACCTCCGTTATTATTTGAGAGATGTACCGCCCCAGTCAAACTCCCTACCTGGCAATGTCCTTGAATTGGATCATACCTGAGTAATTGGAGTTATACCAAATTTTCAAATCAAAAATACATAAATGCACCGTTTTATTAAAGAATTTGTTTGCGATTATATAACAAACTCGTGATACTTTGATCAAGAAGCTTGCATCAAAACCCAATACCATAAGATATAATAAATATATCCGTATAATGGCTAGGAAATGATACACGTTCCATTTAATCAAGTAAGTAAGGAAACAATAAGAGTAGTGGTATTTCATTGGCGATACCAAACCGAGGTCTAATATCTCCCACTTATTCTACACCTCTTATGTCTCCTTACACTGCCAGATTAGAGTCAAGCTCAAAAGGGTCTTCTTTCCCCGCTAATTATTCCAAGCCCGTTCCCTTGGCTGTGGTTTCGCTAGATAGTAGATAGGGACAGTAGGAATCTCGTTAATCCATTCATGCGCGTCACTAATTAGATGACGAGGCATTTGGCTACCTTAAGAGAGTCATAGTTACTCCCGCCGTTGACCCGCGCTTACTTGAATTTCTTCACTTTGACATTCAGAGCACTGGGCAGAAATCACATTGTGTCAACACCCGCTAGGGCCATCACAATGCTTTGTTTTAATTAGACAGTCGGATTCCCCAAGTCCGTGCCAGTTCTGAATTGATTGTTAATTGATAATCGTTATAATTAATAAGAACTAATTGGTTTAACCCAATTAGTATTCTTAAAAATTTTAGCAAGAAAGTTCCACAATTGGCTACGTAACTAAACTATCCGGGGAACAAGTAACTAACATAAATGCTAGAAACTCTATTTACCCAGAACGAGCACATAAACCATGTTATTGTTTCCCAATCAAGCCCGACTATCTCAATCTTCAGAGCCAATCCTTATCCCGAAGTTACGGATCTAATTTGCCGACTTCCCTTACCTACATTATTCTATCGACTAGAGACTCTTCACCTTGGAGACCAGCTGCGGATATTGGTACGGCCTGTTGAGAAGTTTGCGTGTCCCCACCATAAATTTTCAAGGTCCGAGGAGAAAATATCGACACAACAGTATATGTCATGCTCTTCTAGCCCATCTACCATATCTCTCTGCGAAAGACTTCCATGGTAGTACGGCTATAAAACAGAAAAGAAAACTCTTCCGATATCTCTCGACGGCTTCTTTATGGTCGTTCCTGTTGCCAGGATGAGCACGAGGCCCATATTTAATAACAAACGGATACTCAACAGGTTACGGAATTGGAACCGTATTCCCTTTCGTTCAAAATTATTCAAGTATATTAATTTAGCTAGATTTTATATAATATATATATTTGTTTGGCATTTGTATTTTACTTGAAAATTTTCGGCTTTCGCCTTGAACTTAGGACCGACTAACTTGTGATCAACCACTGTTCACACGAAACCCTTCTCCACTTCAGTCCTCCAAGGTCTCATTCGATTATTTGCTACTACCACCAAGATCTGTACCAATGGCAGCTCCATGCAGGCTTACGCCAAACACTTCTACGCATACCATTGTACCTTCCTACTCACTAAAGTTTCAAAATTTATATTACAAGTAATATAAATCATCTACTTTAGCGGTAATGTATAGGTATACAACTTAAGCGCCATCCATTTTAAGGGCTAGTTGCTTCGGCAGGTGAGTTGTTACACACTCCTTAGCGGATTTCGACTTCCATGATCACCGTCCTGCTGTTTTAAGCAACCAACGCCTTTCATGGTATCTGCATGAGTTGTTAATTTGGGCACCGTAACATTACGTTTGGTTCATCCCACAGCGCCAGTTCTGCTTACCAAAAGTGGCCCACTGGGCACATTATATCATAACCTTGAACTTCATATCAAGAAAGTTAAGGTTCTTACCCATTTAAAGTTTGAGAATAGGTTAAGATCGTTTCGACCCTAAGGCCTCTAATCATTCGCTTTACCAGATAAGATTATTTTATATAATATTAAAATGCACCAGCTATCCTGAGGGAAACTTCGGAAGGAACCAGCTACTAGATGGTTCGATTGGTCTTTCGCCCCTATACTCAATTCTGACAATCGATTTGCACGTCAGAACTGTTTCGGTCTTCCATCAGGGTTTCCCCTGACTTCAACCTGATCAAGTATAGTTCACCATCTTTCGGGTCACAGCATATATGCTCAAGGTACGTTCCAGTTAGAGGCATAAATAATATAAATATCATTATACATAACTATATAGAACGCCCCGGGATTGTGTTAATTAGCTATAAATAGTTAAAAAACTAATCCCATTATTAGTCAAGTTAATTACGCTATTAGGTTTATATCCCAATAACTTGCACATATGTTAGACTCCTTGGTCCGTGTTTCAAGACGGGTCCCGAAGGTATCCTGAATCTTTCGCATTGTTAATCCTACAAGTGCATATAATAAACACAAAAATCAATGATAATTATGCCATTATATAATTCCGAAAAATTAACGCACTGTATTCATATAAATCTATCAGCACTTTATCAAATTAATAACATTTATTCTGTGTTAAAATGCAAGCAAATTAATTTGAATAAACTATAAGTTATATTTTATGATAAATTTGGTATGCTAATAGATTACAATGTCCTTATATGGAAAAAATGCACACTATTATCATAATATTGTTTAAATATTACAATTCTAATGATGAATTTTCCATAACGGATATTCAGGTTCATCGGGCTTAACCTCTAAGCAGTTTCACGTACTGTTTAACTCTCTATTCAGAGTTCTTTTCAACTTTCCCTCACGGTACTTGTTTACTATCGGTCTCATGGTTATATTTAGTTTTAGATGGAGTTTACCACCCACTTAGTGCTGCACTATCAAGCAACACGACTCTTTGGAAACATCATCTAGTAATCATTAACGTTATACGGGCCTGGCACCCTCTATGGGTAAATGGCCTCATTTAAGAAGGACTTAAATCGTTAATTTCTCATACTAGAATATTGACGCTCCATACACTGCATCTCACATTTGCCATATAGACAAAGTGACTTAGTGCTGAACTGATTTCTTTTCGCTCGCCGCTACTAAGAAAATCCTTGTTAGTTTCTTTTCCTCCCCTAATTAATATGCTTAAATTCAGGGGGTAGTCCCATATGAGTTGAGGTTGTGTATAACTTTTATATGCAATTAATTCTTTATATATAATGATAAAACATTTTATTAAATTCGTTATATTAATAATATCTGTATATAAATGGCATTTGTTTGATTTAACGAATCAACGAAGAACAATAATATTGTCAACGGTTTTCTATTTTCTAATCATTAATAAGAGACAATTCTAGATAAATTTTTATGCTAGACATTTCTCAGTATCATTTGATTGAAAAAGAAAATATTTCTCTTCGTTTTTCACATTCAAATTATTTACTAATGTGAGATAATGTTTTTCATATATTTTTTAATATTATGAATAAAATAATCAAATTATTATTATCCAATAATATACCATATGCTTATAAAATTTCATTATAAAATTTGTATAAGCAACTTAATTAGCATAGTCTTACAACCCTCAACCATATGTAGTCCAAGCAGCACTATAAAATTAATTAAAGTACATAACAGCATGGACTGCGATATGCGTTCAAAATGTCGATGTTCATGTGTCCTGCAGTTCACACGATGACGCACAGTTTGCTGCGTTCTTCATCGACCCATGAGCCGAGTGATCCACCGCTTAGAGTTTTATAAATTGGTTTCTTAATTTTGTCAAATATGTTTTTATTGAAAGAAATTAAAAATACACCATTTTACTGGCATATATCAATTCCTTCAATAAATTTATTTTTATACCTAAAACGAATGCTGCGAAATGTCTTAGTTTTATATAACCAATATATATCAAAGTATTTCTTTTTAAATTGCATTTATTGTAAATAAATATATATATATATATATTAATACTTTTTTAGCGATATAAATTGAAATTTATATAAAACATTAACCTGTATAAAACCAGGTACAACATTGTACATTTTAGGTTGTTGCATTATCCAATGTATGCGCATAACTGAGATGAACAATACATATCGCAACGCGTGTATATTATGGTCCATATACACACAGTATTTTAATTGTGTTTATATACAATAATAATTTAATATTATTATTTTAATAATTCGATTTGCTTGTTCGAATTTTTATTTGTTTGTTTTGGCTGCTTATTATTTCTCTCATATGTATTAAATACAATATATAATTTTAATATTTGCATTATTTCGATTTGCTTGTTCGAAATTTCATTTGATCTATATTAGATCATATACATTTTGGCAATTCATATTTTATTTGTATTACTATAATGTATTTATTATAATATAAACAAATATTTTATTAACGGTAAGGATATACAATAATAATTTAATATTATTATTTTAATAATTCGATTTGCTTGTTCGAATTTTTATTTGTTTGCTTTGGCTGCTTATTATTTCTCTCATATGTATTAAATACAATATATAATTTTAATATTTGCATTATTTCGATTTGCTTGTTCGAAATTTTATTTGATCTATATTAGATCTCATATACATTTTGGCAATTCATATTTTATTTGTATTATTATAATGTATTTATTATAATATAAACAAATATTTTATTAACGGTAAGGATATACAATAATAATTTAATATTATTATTTTAATAATTCGATTTGCTTGTTCGAATTTTTATTTGTTTGCTTTGGCTGCTTATTAATTTCTCTCATATGTATTAAATACAATATATAATTTTAATATTTGCATTATTTCGATTTGCTTGTTCGAAATTTCATTTGATCTATAATAGATCTCATATACATTTTGGCAATTCATATTTTATTTGTAATACTATAATGTATTTATTATAATATAAACAAATATTTTATTAACGGTAAGGATATTAAAACATTAATGATCCTTCCGCAGGTTCACCTACGGAAACCTTGTTACGACTTTTACTTCCTCTAAATAATCAAGTTCGGTCAACTTTTGCGAAACAACCGTAACACGCAAGGCGTCACAGTGATCACGTCCGGAGACCTCACTAAATAATTCAATCGGTAGTAGCGACGGGCGGTGTGTACAAAGGGCAGGGACGTAATCAATGCGAGTTAATGACTCACACTTACTGGGAATTCCAAGTTCATGTGAACAGTTTCAGTTCACAATCCCAAGCATGAAAGTGGTTCAGCGGTTTACCCGGACCTCTCGGTCTAGGAAATACACGTTGATACTTTCATTGTAGCGCGCGTGCAGCCCAGGACATCTAAGGGCATCACAGACCTGTTATTGCTCAATCTCATTATTGCTAGACGCAATTTGTCCATTTAAGAAGCTAGTGTCCTTATAATGGGACAAACCAACAGGTACGGCTCCACTTATATAAACACATTCAAACACAATAAACATTTTACTGCCACCATGAATGAAGGCTATATAAGCTTCAACACCATAATCCTGAAGATATCTATTTAATATATTTGAGTCTCGTTCGTTATCGGAATTAACCAGACAAATCACTCCACGAACTAAGAACGGCCATGCACCACCACCCATAGATTCGAGAAAGAGCTATCAATCTGTCTTACACACTTATGTTCGGACCTGGTAAGTTTTCCCGTGTTGAGTCAAATTAAGCCGCAGGCTCCACTCCTGGTGGTGCCCTTCCGTCAATTCCTTTAAGTTTCAGCTTTGCAACCATACTTCCCCCGGAGCCCAAAAGCTTTGGTTTCCCGGGAAGCGACTGAGAGAGCCATAAAAGTAGCTACACCCAATTGCTAGCTGGCATCGTTTATGGTTAGAACTAGGGCGGTATCTGATCGCCTTCGAACCTCTAAACTTTCGTTCTTGATTAATGAAAACATCTTTGGCAAATGCTTTCGCTTAAGTTAGTCTTACGACGGTCCAAGAATTTCACCTCTCGCGTCGTAATACTAATGCCCCCAAACTGCTTCTATTAATCATTACCTCTTGATCTGAAAACCAATGAAAGCAGAACAGAGGTCTTATTTCATTATCCCATGCACAGAATATTCAGGCATTTGAAGCCTGCTTTAAGCACTCTAATTTGTTCAAAGTAATTGTACCGGCCCACAATAACACTCGTTTAAGAGCACTAATGCAGGTTTTTAAATAGGAGGAACATATGAAAAAATACAAGTATCTAAGCACATGTAAGAACTCCACCGGTAATACGCTTACATACATAAAGGTATAGTACTAACCACAATTGTAAGTTGTACTACCCGTATGAAGCACAAGTTCAACTACGAACGTTTTAACCGCAACAACTTTAATATACGCTATTGGAGCTGGAATTACCGCGGCTGCTGGCACCAGACTTGCCCTCCAATTGGTCCTTGTTAAAGGATTTAAAGTGTACTCATTCCAATTACAGGGCCTCGGATATGAGTCCTGTATTGTTATTTTTCGTCACTACCTCCCCGAGCTGGGAGTGGGTAATTTACGCGCCTGCTGCCTTCCTTAGATGTGGTAGCCGTTTCTCAGGCTCCCTCTCCGGAATCGAACCCTGATTCCCCGTTACCCGTTGCAACCATGGTAGTCCTAGATACTACTATCAAAAGTTGATAGGGCAGACATTTGAAAGATCTGTCGTCGGTACAAGACCATACGATCTGCATGTTATCTAGAGTTCAACCAATATAACGATCTTGCGATCGCTTGGTTTTAGCCTAATAAAAGCACATGTTCCATAAGGTTCATGTTTTAATTGCATGTATTAGCTCTAGAATTACCACAGTTATCCAAGTAACTGTTAACGATCTAAGGAACCATAACTGATATACTGAGCCTTTTGCGGTTTCACTTTTAATTCGTGTGTACTTAGACATGCATGGCTTAATCTTTGAGACAAGCATATAACTACTGGCAGGATCAACCAGAATAATGTTTTTATTCATATTTCATTCATATTTTTTGAATAAAAATTAGCAATATATATGTTGTTATAGATTTTATTTCTATCGAATACGGCCATTTTTATATAGCATTCGTATACGTTTGTTTTCCAATTTATACTTGTTTCGCCACTAATAATAACAAGTTTTTATTGATGTCAAAAAGAATCATATTCTTTATAAACACAATATTTATTTTTCATATATTTTCTTTATATATGCACATTTCATTCTAAAATATCATTTTTGTTCAACATACATAATATATTGTATCCACACATGTACAATTTTTGTTTAACCAATATAAGATATTGAGTTAATCATTTGTATTTTGACGATAAATTTAAAATTTATCTATATATATCCATATAAGTCTCTGGTAATATATAAAATAGAACCGAGTGTATATATATAATTATTACTACTATATTTATTTCTTAAATAATATATACTTATATATTATTTATATATATACTCTTTATTATATATTATATAATTTCTTAAATAACTCTCTTAATAGCTATTTTTTATTATCAACAATATAAGTTGATATTAATATTGAAAATGTATTCATAATTACATTTTTATATTTCTTTGGTAGACTTTTATGTACTATTATTATTTAATAATACACATATAATATAAATCATGTTAGCCTACCTCCTAAAATTAACGATAAAATTCGGAAACAATTTGTTATTCTATGTACAATAGAAACTTGGCCTTTGTTTCAACGTTATTATCTTTGGGCTTAAAATATTAACCGCGGAGCCAAGTCTCGTATTCAAATAAATGAATAAAGAAACAAATTTGACGGATAATATCTTCTCTACTGACATATGTCAATAGCAGACGGCCGGCCCATTGACCATCCTATAGTAGTTTTTGGACACGCTGTCTCCCATTCGGGTATATTCAATTTACTTTGCCACTCACCCATATAGTGTTCTCTTATATAATAAGACAACGCACTTTTATATTCATTATATGGATATATTGCCTTCCTCATATTTGCCACACCACCTATAGTAGTTTTTGGACACGCTGTCTCCCATTCGGGTATATTCAATTTACTTTGCCACTCACCCATATAGTGTTCTCTTATATAATAAGAAAACGCACTTTTATTTTCATTATATGGATATATTGCCTTCCTCATATTTGCCACACCACCTATAGTAGTTTTTGGACACGCTGTCTCCCATTCGGGTATATTCAATTTACTTTGCCACTCACCCATATAGTGTTCTCTTATATAATAAGAAAACGCACTTTTATTTTCATTATATGGATATATTGCCTTCCTCATATTTGCCACACCACCTATAGTAGTTTTTGGACACGCTGTCTCCCATTCGGGTATATTCAATTCTCTTTGCCACTCACCCTTATAGTATTCTCTTATTTAATAAGAATACTAAAATACTTCTCATATTATAGATGTAATCTATTAACTTCTCAATATCCATACGGTTTATGTATGGTATTGACAAAATCCTATGCATTTGCATAAGATTTATTTTGCCACAATTTATAGTACTAGTGCCGCCCTCACTAGGTATAAATATCTCATTTCGCTAGTAGTGTATGGGCAAATTCTACTAGCTATTCTCATAAATATGTCACTTATATGCCATATCTATACAATTCATGCACTTTTATATGTATATTTGCTATATTATACATTATTATGCCTTATAGGTATTATACCTATAAGCCACATCCATACGATTGCTTAATATAAATATATGTATAATTTTTTATACATATTTTTTTTTTATTTATGTATGGGTTTTTATTCATATCCATATACTGTATTCACTTTTATATGGATATGATTGGCGTTTTATATAGTATTGACAAAATCATAAGTTTGACCAATACGAGGAGAGGTCCGCCAACGACCACCTCCCTATAGGTGTTTTTGGACACGCTGTCTCCCATTCGACTGCTTACTATACTAGGGGCTACCCGCTCCGTATGATATTCTCTCATATAACAAGAGAATGCAAGAAATATTCGTATTTTATGAATATAATCCATTTATTTTTCAATATCCATACGTTTTACTTAGTTTTTTGTACGGTATTGACAAAATCCTATGCATTTGCATAAGATTTATTTTGCCACAATTTATAGTACTAGTGCCGCCCTCACTAGGTATAAATATCTCATTTCGCTAGTAGTGTATGGGGAAATTCTACTAGCTATTCTCATAAATATGTCACTTATATGCCATATCTATACAATTCATGCACTTTTATATGTATATTTGCTATATTATACATTATTATGCCTTATAGGTATTATACCTATAAGCCACATCCATACGATTGCTTAATATAAATATATGTATAATTTTTTATACATATTTTTTTTTTTATTTATGTATGGTTTTTTATTCATATCCATATACTGTATTCAATTTTATATGGATATGATTGGCGTTTTATATAGTATTGACAAAATCATAAGTTTGACCAATACGAGGAGAGGTCCGCCAACGACCACCTCCCTATAGGTGTTTTTGGACACGCTGTCTCCCATTCGACTGCTTACTATACTAGGGGCTACCCGCTCCGTATGATATTCTCTCATATAACAAGAGAATGCAAGAAATATTCGTATTTTATGAATATAATCCATTTATTTTTCAATATCCATACGTTTTACTTAGTTTTTTGTACGGTATTGACAAAATCCTATGCATTTGCATAAGATTTATTTTGCCACAATTTATAGTACTAGTGCCGCCCTCACTAGGTATAAATATCTCATTTCGCTAGTAGTGTATGGGCAAATTCTACTAGCTATTCTCATAAATATGTCACTTATATGCCATATCTATACAATTCATGCACTTTTATATGTATATTTGCTATATTATACATTATTATGCCTTATAGGTATTATACCTATAAGCCACATCCATACGATTGCTTAATATAAATATATGTATAATTTTTTATACATATTTTTTTTTTTATTTATGTATGGTTTTTTATTCATATCCATATACTGTATTCAATTTTATATGGATATGATTGGCGTTTTATATAGTATTGACAAAATCATAAGTTTGACCAATACGAGGAGAGGTCCGCCAACGACCACCTCCCTATAGGTGTTTTTGGACACGCTGTCTCCCATTCGACTGCTTACTATACTAGGGGCTACCCGCTCCGTATGATATTCTCTCATATAACAAGAGAATGCAAGAAATATTCGTATTTTATGAATATAATCCATTTATTTTTCAATATCCATACGTTTTACTTAGTTTTTTGTACGGTATTGACAAAATCCTATGCATTTGCATAAGATTTATTTTGCCACAATTTATAGTACTAGTGCCGCCCTCACTAGGTATAAATATCTCATTTCGCTAGTAGTGTATGGGCAAATTCTACTAGCTATTCTCATAAATGCCTTCTTTATGCCATATCTATACAATTTATGCACTTTTATATGTATATTTGCTAATATTATACATTATTATGCCTTATAGGTATTATATCTATAAGCCATATACATACGATTTCATTTTTTTATTTATATATGGTTTTGTATTTATAACCATATACCGTATTTACTTTTATAAGGATATGATTGGCGTTTTATATAGTATTGACAAAATTATAAGTTTGACAAACACTTTTTTAAGTCTTTTAGTTAAAATTGTCATTTTTAATTGACTATCTAAACACTAGATATATTTGCACATGGAGCAAAGAGTATAAAAATTGGTCGCGTCACTAATAATATCGCGATACATTTTTACTACCATCAAAATACCACATACGTTTATATGTCCTCTTTATTTAATTTGGTTTCTAAACCTCAGGAATAGTTTTAATTATATGTGCGCTCTAAGTTGAATGAATTTCTTGAATCTCTTTACTTGAATTTCTAAGACTTAAAAATATTTATAAATAGATGTCCTATTGCATAATATTTTTTTATCGCTTCACTTATAAAATAACGATCCTGCCTTTCTACCTTTGAATAAACATTCATATAAACATGGAGAAAAAAACGTTCGCGTCACTAACAGTATGTGACGATAAAATTTTGCTAACATTAAAAGGAACATATTTTTATATGTCAACTCTTAGTTGAATTGGTCTATTGCTTAAGATTCTAGACCTTAGGAATATTTTTATATTATATGTTTGCCAATCTTCGCGTCACTAAAAAGATGACGATTCATATTGTTATTATTAGATGGTCGAGTTGTACTTATATTGATATGTTAATCAAATTGGTCTCTTACTTGAAAATCTAGACCTTAGGAATATTTTTATATTATATGTTTGCCAATCTTCGCGTCACTAATAAGATGACGATTCATATTGTTATTATTAGATGGTCGAGTTGTACTTATATTGATATGTTAATCAAATTGGTCTCTTACTTGAAAATCTAGACCTTAGGAATATTTGTATATTATATGTTTGCCAATCTTCGCGTCAGTAATAAGATGACGATTCATATTGTTATTATTAGATGGTCGAGTTGTACTTATATTGATATGTTAATCAAATTGGTCTCTTACTTGAAAATCTAGACCTTAGGAATATTTTTATATTATATGTTTGCCAATCTTCGCGTCACAATAAGATGACGATTCATATTGTTATTATTAGATGGTCGAGTTGTACTTATATTGATATGTTAATCAAATTGGTCTCTTACTTGAAAATCTAGACCTTAGGAATATTTTTATATTATATGTTTGCCAATCTTCGCGTCACTAATAAGATGACGATTCATATTGTTATTATTAGATGGTCGAGTTGTACTTATATTGATATGTTAATCAAATTGGTCTCTTACTTGAAAATCTAGACCTTAGGAATATTTTTATATTATATGTTTGCCAATCTTCGCGTCACTAATAAGATGACGATTCATATTGTTATTATTAGATGGTCGAGTTGTACTTATATTGATATGTTAATCAAATTGGTCTCTTACTTGAAAATCTAGACCTTAGGAATATTTTTATATTATATGTTTGCCAATCTTCGCGTCACTAATAAGATGACGATTCATATTGTTATTATTAGATGGTCGAGTTGTACTTATATTGATATGTTAATCAAATTGGTCTCTTACTTGAAAATCTAGACCTTAGGAATATTTTTATATTATATGTTTGCCAATCTTCGCGTCACTAATAAGATGACGATTCATATTATTATTAGATGGTCGAGTTGTACTTATATTGATATGTTAATCAAATTGGTCTCTTACTTGAAAATCTAGACCTTAGGAATATTTTTATATTATATGTTTGCCAATCTTCGCGTCACTAATAAGATGACGATTCATATTGTTATTATTAGATGGTCGAGTTGTACTTATATTGATATGTTAATCAAATTGGTCTCTTACTTGAAAATCTAGACCTTAGGAATATTTTTATATTATATGTTTGCCAATCTTCGCGTCACTAATAAGATGACGATTCATATTGTTATTATTAGATGGTCGAGTTGTACTTATATTGATATGTTAATCAAATTGGTCTCTTACTTGAAAATCTAGACCTTAGGAATGTAATATATAAAGGATTAAAAATTCGCCACAAAGCCAAGCAAACAATCAATGCATACAAATAGATTGTTGGTTGAACTTTATATAAGAAGTTCAACACAACAAATAAATTATGCAATTTTATTATCGAATCATCAAGCAAAGGATAAGCTTCAGTGGATCGCAGTATGGCAGCTGCTCAACCACTTACAACACCTTGCCTGTTACAAAAGTCGTTTACAATTGATTCTAGGCTTTGTCATTGTATTAAATAATGCTTTTATATGTAACTAGCGCGGCATCAGGTGATCAAAGATCCTCCCAATTTACTATGTTACAAATTACATTGGCATCACATCCATTGTCGTTTAAAAAGTAAATTATAAACTTTAAATGGTTTAGAAGCCATACAATGCAAATTGCCCCTTATTTATCATTGCAGTCCAGCACGGATACGACCTTAGAGGCGTTCAGTTTGTTCCACTGTTCGCTCGAACAAGTATTGTGCCATTGGTCCGTACCTGCGGTTCCTCTCGTACTACGCAGGAATGCTGTCGCAACAACGTTTTGTCATTAATAGGGTAAAACTAACCTGTCTCACGACGGTCTAAACCCAGCTCACGTTCCCTTGCATGGGTGAACAATCCAACGCTTGGTGAATTTTGCTTCACAATGATAGGAAGAGCCGACATCGAAGGATCAAAAAGCGACGTCGCTATGAACGCTTGGCCGCCACAAGCCAGTTATCCCTATGGTAACTTTTCTGACACCTCTTGTTAAAAACTCTTTAAACCAAAAGGATCGAAAGGCCGAGCTTTTGCTGTCCCTGTGTGTACTGAACACCGAGATCAAGTCAGCATTTGCCCTTTTGCTCTATGTGTGGTTTCTGTCCGCACTGAGCTGGCCTTGGGACACCTCCGTTATTATTTGAGAGATGTACCGCCCCAGTCAAACTCCCTACCTGGCAATGTCCTTGAATTGGATCATACCTGAGTAATTGGAGTTATACCAAATTTTCAAAAAATACATAAATGCACCGTTTTATTAAAGAATTTGTTTGCGATTATATAACAAACTCGTGATACTTTGATCAAGAAGCTTGCATCAAAACCCAATACCATAAGATATAATAAATATATCCGTATAATGGCTAGGAAATGATACACGTTCCATTTAATCAAGTAAGTAAGGAAACAATAAGAGTAGTGGTATTTCATTGGCGATACCAAACCGAGGTCTAATATCTCCCACTTATTCTACACCTCTTATGTCTCCTTACACTGCCAGATTAGAGTCAAGCTTAAAAGGGTCTTCTTTCCCCGCTAATTATTCCAAGCCCGTTCCCTTGGCTGTGGTTTCGCTAGATAGTAGATAGGGACAGGTGTGTCTCGGATCCCTCCGAACTTATTTAACGTGACGTGTTCCGCACTGAAGGGATTACAGCCACGGCATTCTAATATACCCACAAGGGAGTATATAATGCAAGGGTCTGGGTTAAGCGCCAAACCAACGCCCTGGACTAGAAGCTATAGCTATGTACATAGCAACCACCCCAGTAGCAATTTAAGTACTTGCTTGTCGGGCAAGCACTCCCCCTTGCATAGGGGCGAGATCTATCTAAAATCTCTACTGTTCTTTGGGTCGCAGCACCCGAGTTGTATTAACGCAACATCCACGTCGAGCCCGGGGACTCTACCCGCGATATAGGTGTCAACCACAGCCACCACGAAACTCCCACTAGGGGGCCGACCTCAATGAGTAGCCTTGGAGAACCACTCAACCCGTGGCACCGAAATTTCAGGCTCGGTGGGCCTCACCCCTTCAGCTCCGACAAGCTCGGATGGGGCAACCATGTCATATTAGTCGCCTCCTACGACAAGCAATGACAAGCTGTGGCAGTATTCTTCGCCGTTGCCACACGGCAAGGGGGTTTTGGGACTATTGTCCCGGCGCCTGCGGTTCATCCCTCGTCGCTTCCATCCTACGCCTCGAGAAGGCAGCATCAGCAAAAGCTCCTAGGAGACGCATCCGTTCTGGGGTCTCGACTACTCCTGCGACGTTCCATCGTTCTTGGACTCGAACAATGCCAAGGGCATCCAAGTCACGCAAATCGCTATAGAGGCGGCACTCACATAGTACGTGAAGCCAGTCCTCACTCTCCTCTCCACATGAGCATGCGGTTGTGGTGCTGAGGGTTCTACCATGGAGGAAAGCGTTGAACGACCCGTGTCCTGTCAGCAAGAATCCGGCTCTTAAGGTGAAGACAAAGTCCTTCCTCTTGTAGACGAACGCTGCCTCTGGGAAAAACTGGCGAGTCACAAAACCGTGAGCCGCTTGGTCCCATCTGAGTTGCCACTCATTTAGCAGACATTCGTCTAGCAGAGCCATCTTGGATTTCCAGTCCAACACAGACAAGTCCTGTCCATAGAGCCAGTCGCTCTCGTCCAGGGGAACGTGCTTTCTGAGCTTAAACTTCACTGCCATCCTGTGAGCATCTAAATCCATTGGAGGAGCACCAGCAAGCACCTGCAGTGCCACCGTGGACACTGTGCGGCATACCGGTAGGCATCCTAATAGGATGGTCCTCTGGCACGAGGTGAGGAGTCTTAAGGACTTGCCCTTGCTCGCCGCCTTGTACCAGACCGAGGCACCGAAGAGTGCACAGGAGTAGATAGGGACAGTAGGAATCTCGTTAATCCATTCATGCGCGTCACTAATTAGATGACGAGGCATTTGGCTACCTTAAGAGAGTCATAGTTACTCCCGCCGTTGACCCGCGCTTACTTGAATTTCTTCACTTTGACATTCAGAGCACTGGGCAGAAATCACATTGTGTCAACACCCGCTAGGGCCATCACAATGCTTTGTTTTAATTAGACAGTCGGATTCCCCAAGTCCGTGCCAGTTCTGAATTGATTGTTAATTGATAATCGTTATAATTAATAAGAACTAATTGGTTTAACCCAATTAGTATTCTTAAAAATTTTAGCAAGAAAGTTCCACAATTGGCTACGTAACTAAACTATCCGGGGAACAAGTAACTAACATAAATGCTAGAAACTCTATTTACCCAGAACGAGCACATAAACCATGTTATTGTTTCCCAATCAAGCCCGACTATCTCAATCTTCAGAGCCAATCCTTATCCCGAAGTTACGGATCTAATTTGCCGACTTCCCTTACCTACATTATTCTATCGACTAGAGACTCTTCACCTTGGAGACCAGCTGCGGATATTGGTACGGCCTGTTGAGAAGTTTGCGTGTCCCCACCATAAATTTTCAAGGTCCGAGGAGAAAATATCGACACAACAGTATATGTCATGCTCTTCTAGCCCATCTACCATATCTCTCTGCGAAAGACTTCCATGGTAGTACGGCTATAAAACAGAAAAGAAAACTCTTCCGATATCTCTCGACGGCTTCTTTATGGTCGTTCCTGTTGCCAGGATGAAGAAGAGGCCCATATTTAATAACAAACGGATACTCAACAGGTTACGGAATTGGAACCGTATTCCCTTTCGTTCAAAATTATTCAAGTATATTAATTTAGCTAGATTTTATATAATATATATATTTGTTTGGCATTTGTATTTTACTTGAAAATTTTCGGCTTTCGCCTTGAACTTAGGACCGACTAACTCGTGATCAACCACTGTTCACACGAAACCCTTCTCCACTTCAGTCCTCCAAGGTCTCATTCGATTATTTGCTACTACCACCAAGATCTGTACCAATGGCAGCTCCATGCAGGCTTACGCCAAACACTTCTACGCATACCATTGTACCTTCCTACTCACTAAAGTTTCAAAATTTATATTACAAGTAATATAAATCATCTACTTTAGCGGTAATGTATAGGTATACAACTTAAGCGCCATCCATTTTAAGGGCTAGTTGCTTCGGCAGGTGAGTTGTTACACACTCCTTAGCGGATTTCGACTTCCATGATCACCGTCCTGCTGTTTTAAGCAACCAACGCCTTTCATGGTATCTGCATGAGTTGTTAATTTGGGCACCGTAACATTACGTTTGGTTCATCCCACAGCGCCAGTTCTGCTTACCAAAAGTGGCCCACTGGGCACATTATATCATAACCTTGAACTTCATATCAAGAAAGTTAAGGTTCTTACCCATTTAAAGTTTGAGAATAGGTTAAGATCGTTTCGACCCTAAGGCCTCTAATCATTCGCTTTACCAGATAAGATTATTTTATATAATATTAAAATGCACCAGCTATCCTGAGGGAAACTTCGGAAGGAACCAGCTACTAGATGGTTCGATTGGTCTTTCGCCCCTATACTCAATTCTGACAATCGATTTGCACGTCAGAACTGTTTCGGTCTTCCATCAGGGTTTCCCCTGACTTCAACCTGATCAAGTATAGTTCACCATCTTTCGGGTCACAGCATATATGCTCAAGGTACGTTCCAGTTAGAGGCATAAATAATATAAATATCATTATACATAACTATATAGAACGCCCCGGGATTGTGTTAATTAGCTATAAATAGTTAAAAAACTAATCCCATTATTAGTCAAGTTAATTACGCTATTAGGTTTATATCCCAATAACTTGCACATATGTTAGACTCCTTGGTCCGTGTTTCAAGACGGGTCCCGAAGGTATCCTGAATCTTTCGCATTGTTAATCCTACAAGTGCATATAATAAACACAAAAATCAATGATAATTATGCCATTATATAATTCCGAAAAATTAACGCACTGTATTCATATAAATCTATCAGCACTTTATCAAATTAATAACATTTATTCTGTGTTAAAATGCAAGCAAATTAATTTGAATAAACTATAAGTTATATTTTATGATAAATTTGGTATGCTAATAGATTACAATGTCCTTATATGGAAAAAATGCACACTATTATCATAATATTGTTTAAATATTACAATTCTAATGATGAATTTTCCATAACGGATATTCAGGTTCATCGGGCTTAACCTCTAAGCAGTTTCACGTACTGTTTAACTCTCTATTCAGAGTTCTTTTCAACTTTCCCTCACGGTACTTGTTTACTATCGGTCTCATGGTTATATTTAGTTTTAGATGGAGTTTACCACCCACTTAGTGCTGCACTATCAAGCAACACGACTCTTTGGAAACATCATCTAGTAATCATTAACGTTATACGGGCCTGGCACCCTCTATGGGTAAATGGCCTCATTTAAGAAGGACTTAAATCGTTAATTTCTCATACTAGAATATTGACGCTCCATACACTGCATCTCACATTTGCCATATAGACAAAGTGACTTAGTGCTGAACTGATTTCTTTTCGCTCGCCGCTACTAAGAAAATCCTTGTTAGTTTCTTTTCCTCCCCTAATTAATATGCTTAAATTCAGGGGGTAGTCCCATATGAGTTGAGGTTGTGTATAACTTTTATATGCAATTAATTCTTTATATATAATGATAAAACATTTTATTAAAATCGTTATATTAATAATATCTGTATATAAATGGCATTTGTTTGATTTAACGAATCAACGAAGAACAATAATATTGTCAACGGTTTTCTATTTTCTAATCATTAATAAGAGACAATTCTAGATAAATTTTTATGCTAGACATTTCTCAGTATCATTTGATTGAAAAAGAAAATATTTCTCTTCGTTTTTCACATTCAAATTATTTACTAATGTGAGATAATGTTTTTCATATATTTTTTAATATTATGAATAAAATAATTAAATTATTATTATCCAATAATATACCATATGCTTATAAAATTTCATTATAAAATTTGTATAAGCAACTTAATTAGCATAGTCTTACAACCCTCAACCATATGTAGTCCAAGCAGCACTATAAAATTAATTAAAGTACATAACAGCATGGACTGCGATATGCGTTCAAAATGTCGATGTTCATGTGTCCTGCAGTTCACACGATGACGCACAGTTTGCTGCGTTCTTCATCGACCCATGAGCCGAGTGATCCACCGCTTAGAGTTTTATAAATTGGTTTCTTAATTTTGTCAAATATGTTTTTATTGAAAGAAATTAAAAATACACCATTTTACTGGCATATATCAATTCCTTCAATAAATTTATTTTTATACCTAAAACGAATGCTGCGAAATGTCTTAGTTTTATATAACCAATATATATCAAAGTATTTCTTTTTAAATTGCATTTATTGTAAATAAATATATATATATATATATTAATACTTTTTTAGCGATATAAATTGAAATTTATATAAAACATTAACCTGTATAAAACCAGGTACAACATTGTACATTTTAGGTTGTTGCATTATCCAATGTATGCGCATAACTGAGATGAACAATACATATCGCAACGCGTGTATATTATGGTCCATATACACACAGTATTTTAATTGTGTTTATATACAATAATAATTTAATATTATTATTTTAATAATTCGATTTGCTTGTTCGAATTTTTATTTGTTTGTTTTGGCTGCTTATTATTTCTCTCATATGTATTAAATACAATATATAATTTTAATATTTGCATTATTTCGATTTGCTTGTTCGAAATTTCATTTGATCTATATTAGATCATATACATTTTGGCAATTCATATTTTATTTGTATTACTATAATGTATTTATTATAATATAAACAAATATTTTATTAACGGTAAGGATATACAATAATAATTTAATATTATTATTTTAATAATTCGATTTGCTTGTTCGAATTTTTATTTGTTTGCTTTGGCTGCTTATTATTTCTCTCATATGTATTAAATACAATATATAATTTTAATATTTGCATTATTTCGATTTGCTTGTTCGAAATTTTATTTGATCTATATTAGATCTCATATACATTTTGGCAATTCATATTTTATTTGTATTATTATAATGTATTTATTATAATATAAACAAATATTTTATTAACGGTAAGGATATACAATAATAATTTAATATTATTATTTTAATAATTCGATTTGCTTGTTCGAATTTTTATTTGTTTGCTTTGGCTGCTTATTAATTTCTCTCATATGTATTAAATACAATATATAATTTTAATATTTGCATTATTTCGATTTGCTTGTTCGAAATTTCATTTGATCTATAATAGATCTCATATACATTTTGGCAATTCATATTTTATTTGTAATACTATAATGTATTTATTATAATATAAACAAATATTTTATTAACGGTAAGGATATTAAAACATTAATGATCCTTCCGCAGGTTCACCTACGGAAACCTTGTTACGACTTTTACTTCCTCTAAATAATCAAGTTCGGTCAACTTTTGCGAAACAACCGTAACACGCAAGGCGTCACAGTGATCACGTCCGGAGACCTCACTAAATAATTCAATCGGTAGTAGCGACGGGCGGTGTGTACAAAGGGCAGGGACGTAATCAATGCGAGTTAATGACTCACACTTACTGGGAATTCCAAGTTCATGTGAACAGTTTCAGTTCACAATCCCAAGCATGAAAGTGGTTCAGCGGTTTACCCGGACCTCTCGGTCTAGGAAATACACGTTGATACTTTCATTGTAGCGCGCGTGCAGCCCAGGACATCTAAGGGCATCACAGACCTGTTATTGCTCAATCTCATTATTGCTAGACGCAATTTGTCCATTTAAGAAGCTAGTGTCCTTATAATGGGACAAACCAACAGGTACGGCTCCACTTATATAAACACATTCAAACACAATAAACATTTTACTGCCACCATGAATGAAGGCTATATAAGCTTCAACACCATAATCCTGAAGATATCTATTTAATATATTTGAGTCTCGTTCGTTATCGGAATTAACCAGACAAATCACTCCACGAACTAAGAACGGCCATGCACCACCACCCATAGATTCGAGAAAGAGCTATCAATCTGTCTTACACACTTATGTTCGGACCTGGTAAGTTTTCCCGTGTTGAGTCAAATTAAGCCGCAGGCTCCACTCCTGGTGGTGCCCTTCCGTCAATTCCTTTAAGTTTCAGCTTTGCAACCATACTTCCCCCGGAGCCCAAAAGCTTTGGTTTCCCGGGAAGCGACTGAGAGAGCCATAAAAGTAGCTACACCCAATTGCTAGCTGGCATCGTTTATGGTTAGAACTAGGGCGGTATCTGATCGCCTTCGAACCTCTAACTTTCGTTCTTGATTAATGAAAACATCTTTGGCAAATGCTTTCGCTTAAGTTAGTCTTACGACGGTCCAAGAATTTCACCTCTCGCGTCGTAATACTAATGCCCCCAAACTGCTTCTATTAATCATTACCTCTTGATCTGAAAACCAATGAAAGCAGAACAGAGGTCTTATTTCATTATCCCATGCACAGAATATTCAGGCATTTGAAGCTTGCTTTAAGCACTCTAATTTGTTCAAAGTAATTGTACCGGCCCACAATAACACTCGTTTAAGAGCACTAATGCAGGTTTTTAAATAGGAGGAACATATGAAAAAATACAAGTATCTAAGCACATGTAAGAACTCCACCGGTAATACGCTTACATACATAAAGGTATAGTACTAACCACAATTGTAAGTTGTACTACCCGTATGAAGCACAAGTTCAACTACGAACGTTTTAACCGCAACAACTTTAATATACGCTATTGGAGCTGGAATTACCGCGGCTGCTGGCACCAGACTTGCCCTCCAATTGGTCCTTGTTAAAGGATTTAAAGTGTACTCATTCCAATTACAGGGCCTCGGATATGAGTCCTGTATTGTTATTTTTCGTCACTACCTCCCCGAGCTGGGAGTGGGTAATTTACGCGCCTGCTGCCTTCCTTAGATGTGGTAGCCGTTTCTCAGGCTCCCTCTCCGGAATCGAACCCTGATTCCCCGTTACCCGTTGCAACCATGGTAGTCCTAGATACTACCATCAAAAGTTGATAGGGCAGACATTTGAAAGATCTGTCGTCGGTACAAGACCATACGATCTGCATGTTATCTAGAGTTCAACCAATATAACGATCTTGCGATCGCTTGGTTTTAGCCTAATAAAAGCACATGTTCCATAAGGTTCATGTTTTAATTGCATGTATTAGCTCTAGAATTACCACAGTTATCCAAGTAACTGTTAACGATCTAAGGAACCATAACTGATATAATGAGCCTTTTGCGGTTTCACTTTTAATTCGTGTGTACTTAGACATGCATGGCTTAATCTTTGAGACAAGCATATAACTACTGGCAGGATCAACCAGAATAATGTTTTTATTCATATTTCATTCATATTTTTTGAATAGAAATTAGCAATATATATGTTGTTATAGATTTTATTTCTATCGAATACGGCCATTTTTATATAGCATTCGTATACGTTTGTTTTCCAATTTATACTTGTTTCGCCACTAATAATAACAAGTTTTTATTGATGTCAAAAAGAATCATATTCTTTATAAACACAATATTTATTTTTCATATATTTTCTTTATATATGCACATTTCATTCTAAAATATCATTTTTGTTCGACATACATAATATATTGTATCCACACATGTACAATTTTTGTTTAACCAATATAAGATATTGAGTTAATCATTTGTATTTTGACGATAAATTTAAAATTTATCTATATATATCCATATAAGTCTCTGGTAATATATAAAATAGAACCGAGTGTATATATATAATTATTACTACTATATTTATTTCTTAAATAATATATACTTATATATTATTTATATATATACTCTTTATTATATATTATATAATTTCTTAAATAACTCTCTTAATAGCTATTTTTTATTATCAACAATATAAGTTGATATTAATATTGAAAATGTATTCATAATTACATTTTTATATTTCTTTGGTAGACTTTTATGTACTATTATTATTTAATAATACACATATAATATAAATCATGTTAGCCTACCTCCTAAAATTAACGATAAAATTCGGAAACAATTTGTTATTCTATGTACAATAGAAACTTGGCCTTTGTTTCAACGTTATTATCTTTGGGCTTAAAATATTAACCGCGGAGCCAAGTCTCGTATTCAAATAAATTAATAAAGAAACAAATTTGACGGATAATATCTTCTCTACTGACATATGTCAATAGCAGACGGCCGGCCCATTGACCATCCTATAGTAGTTTTTGGACACGCTGTCTCCCATTCGGGTATATTCAATTTACTTTGCCACTCACCCATATAGTGTTCTCTTATATAATAAGACAACGCACTTTTATATTCATTATATGGATATATTGCCTTCCTCATATTTGCCACACCACCTATAGTAGTTTTTGGACACGCTGTCTCCCATTCGGGTATATTCAATTTACTTTGCCACTCACCCATATAGTGTTCTCTTATATAATAAGAAAACGCACTTTTATTTTCATTATATGGATATATTGCCTTCCTCATATTTGCCACACCACCTATAGTAGTTTTTGGACACGCTGTCTCCCATTCGGGTATATTCAATTTACTTTGCCACTCACCCATATAGTGTTCTCTTATATAATAAGAAAACGCACTTTTATTTTCATTATATGGATATATTGCCTTCCTCATATTTGCCACACCACCTATAGTAGTTTTTGGACACGCTGTCTCCCATTCGGGTATATTCAATTCTCTTTGCCACTCACCCTTATAGTATTCTCTTATTTAATAAGAATACTAAAATACTTCTCATATTATAGATGTAATCTATTAACTTCTCAATATCCATACGGTTTATGTATGGTATTGACAAAATCCTATGCATTTGCATAAGATTTATTTTGCCACAATTTATAGTACTAGTGCCGCCCTCACTAGGTATAAATATCTCATTTCGCTAGTAGTGTATGGGCAAATTCTACTAGCTATTCTCATAAATATGTCACTTATATGCCATATCTATACAATTCATGCACTTTTATATGTATATTTGCTATATTATACATTATTATGCCTTATAGGTATTATACCTATAAGCCACATCCATACGATTGCTTAATATAAATATATGTATAATTTTTTATACATATTTTTTTTTTATTTATGTATGGTTTTTTATTCATATCCATATACTGTATTCACTTTTATATGGATATGATTGGCGTTTTATATAGTATTGACAAAATCATAAGTTTGACCAATACGAGGAGAGGTCCGCCAACGACCACCTCCCTATAGGTGTTTTTGGACACGCTGTCTCCCATTCGACTGCTTACTATACTAGGGGCTACCCGCTCCGTATGATATTCTCTCATATAACAAGAGAATGCAAGAAATATTCGTATTTTATGAATATAATCCATTTATTTTTCAATATCCATACGTTTTACTTAGTTTTTTGTACGGTATTGACAAAATCCTATGCATTTGCATAAGATTTATTTTGCCACAATTTATAGTACTAGTGCCGCCCTCACTAGGTATAAATATCTCATTTCGCTAGTAGTGTATGGGCAAATTCTACTAGCTATTCTCATAAATATGTCACTTATATGCCATATCTATACAATTCATGCACTTTTATATGTATATTTGCTATATTATACATTATTATGCCTTATAGGTATTATACCTATAAGCCACATCCATACGATTGCTTAATATAAATATATGTATAATTTTTTATACATATTTTTTTTTTATTTATGTATGGTTTTTTATTCATATCCATATACTGTATTCAATTTTATATGGATATGATTGGCGTTTTATATAGTATTGACAAAATCATAAGTTTGACCAATACGAGGAGAGGTCCGCCAACGACCACCTCCCTATAGGTGTTTTTGGACACGCTGTCTCCCATTCGACTGCTTACTATACTAGGGGCTACCCGCTCCGTATGATATTCTCTCATATAACAAGAGAATGCAAGAAATATTCGTATTTTATGAATATAATCCATTTATTTTTCAATATCCATACGTTTTACTTAGTTTTTTGTACGGTATTGACAAAATCCTATGCATTTGCATAAGATTTATTTTGCCACAATTTATAGTACTAGTGCCGCCCTCACTAGGTATAAATATCTCATTTCGCTAGTAGTGTATGGGGAAATTCTACTAGCTATTCTCATAAATATGTCACTTATATGCCATATCTATACAATTCATGCACTTTTATATGTATATTTGCTATATTATACATTATTATGCCTTATAGGTATTATACCTATAAGCCACATCCATACGATTGCTTAATATAAATATATGTATAATTTTTTATACATATTTTTTTTTTTATTTATGTATGGTTTTTTATTCATATCCATATACTGTATTCACTTTTATATGGATATGATTGGCGTTTTATATAGTATTGACAAAATCATAAGTTTGACCAATACGAGGAGAGGTCCGCCAACGACCACCTCCCTATAGGTGTTTTTGGACACGCTGTCTCCCATTCGACTGCTTACTATACTAGGGGCTACCCGCTCCGTATGATATTCTCTCATATAACAAGAGAATGCAAGAAATATTCGTATTTTATGAATATAATCCATTTATTTTTCAATATCCATACGTTTTACTTAGTTTTTTGTACGGTATTGACAAAATCCTATGCATTTGCATAAGATTTATTTTGCCACAATTTATAGTACTAGTGCCGCCCTCACTAGGTATAAATATCTCATTTCGCTAGTAGTGTATGGGGAAATTCTACTAGCTATTCTCATAAATATGTCACTTATATGCCATATCTATACAATTCATGCACTTTTATATGTATATTTGCTATATTATACATTATTATGCCTTATAGGTATTATACCTATAAGCCACATCCATACGATTGCTTAATATAAATATATGTATAATTTTTTATACATATTTTTTTTTTTATTTATGTATGGTTTTTTATTCATATCCATATACTGTATTCACTTTTATATGGATATGATTGGCGTTTTATATAGTATTGACAAAATCATAAGTTTGACCAATACGAGGAGAGGTCCGCCAACGACCACCTCCCTATAGGTGTTTTTGGACACGCTGTCTCCCATTCGACTGCTTACTATACTAGGGGCTGCCCGCTCCGTATGATATTCTCTCGTATAACAAGAGAATGCAAGAAATATTCGTATTTTATGAATATAATCCATTTATTTTTCAATATCCATACGTTTTACTTAGTTTTTTGTACGGTATTGACAAAATCCTATGCATTTGCATAAGATTTATTTTGCCACAATTTATAGTACTAGTGCCGCCCTCACTAGGTATAAATATCTCATTTCGCTAGTAGTGTATGGGCAAATTCTACTAGCTATTCTCATAAATGCCTTCTTTATGCCATATCTATACAATTTATGCACTTTTATATGTATATTTGCTAATATTATACATTATTATGCCTTATAGGTATTATACCTATAAGCCATATACATACGATTTCATTTTTTTATTTATATATGGTTTTGTATTTATAACCATATACCGTATTTACTTTTATAAGGATATGATTGGCGTTTTATATAGTATTGACAAAATTATAAGTTTGACAAACACTTTTTTAAGTCTTTTAGTTAAAATTGTCATTTTTAATTGACTATCTAAACACTAGATATATTTGCACATGGAGCAAAGAGTATAAAAATTGGTCGCGTCACTAATAATATCGCGATACATTTTTACTACCATCAAAATACCACATACGTTTATATGTCCTCTTTATTTAATTTGGTTTCTAAACCTCAGGAATAGTTTTAATTATATGTGCGCTCTAAGTTGAATGAATTTCTTGAATCTCTTTACTTGAATTTCTAAGACTTAAAAATATTTATAAATAGATGTCCTATTGCATAATATTTTTTTATCGCTTCACTTATAAAATAACGATCCTGCCTTTCTACCTTTGAATAAACATTCATATAAACATGGAGAAAAAAACGTTCGCGTCACTAACAGTATGTGACGATAAAATTTTGCTAACATTAAAAGGAACATATTTTTATATGTCAACTCTTAGTTGAATTGGTCTATTGCTTAAGATTCTAGACCTTAGGAATATTTTTATATTATATGTTTGCCAATCTTCGCGTCACTAAAAAGATGACGATTCATATTGTTATTATTAGATGGTCGAGTTGTACTTATATTGATATGTTAATCAAATTGGTCTCTTACTTGAAAATCTAGACCTTAGGAATATTTTTATATTATATGTTTGCCAATCTTCGCGTCACTAATAAGATGACGATTCATATTGTTATTATTAGATGGTCGAGTTGTACTTATATTGATATGTTAATCAAATTGGTCTCTTACTTGAAAATCAAGACCTTAGGAATATTTGTATATTATATGTTTGCCAATCTTCGCGTCACTAATAAGATGACGATTCATATTGTTATTATTAGATGGTCGAGTTGTACTTATATTGATATGTTAATCAAATTGGTCTCTTACTTGAAAATCTAGACCTTAGGAATATTTTTATATTATATGTTTGCCAATCTTCGCGTCACTAATAAGATGACGATTCATATTGTTATTATTAGATGGTCGAGTTGTACTTATATTGATATGTTAATCAAATTGGTCTCTTACTTGAAAATCTAGACCTTAGGAATATTTTTATATTATATGTTTGCCAATCTTCGCGTCACTAATAAGATGACGATTCATATTGTTATTATTAGATGGTCGAGTTGTACTTATATTGATATGTTAATCAAATTGGTCTCTTACTTGAAAATCTAGACCTTAGGAATATTTTTATATTATATGTTTGCCAATCTTCGCGTCACTAATAAGATGACGATTCATATTGTTATTATTAGATGGTCGAGTTGTACTTATATTGATATGTTAATCAAATTGGTCTCTTACTTGAAAATCTAGACCTTAGGAATATTTTTATATTATATGTTTGCCAATCTTCGCGTCACTAATAAGATGACGATTCATATTGTTATTATTAGATGGTCGAGTTGTACTTATATTGATATGTTAATCAAATTGGTCTCTTACTTGAAAATCTAGACCTTAGGAATATTTTTATATTATATGTTTGCCAATCTTCGCGTCACTAATAAGATGACGATTCATATTGTTATTATTAGATGGTCGAGTTGTACTTATATTGATATGTTAATCAAATTGGTCTCTTACTTGAAAATCTAGACCTTAGGAATGTAATATATAAAGGATTAAAAATTCGCCACAAAGCCAAGCAAACAATCAATGCATACAAATAGATTGTTGGTTGAACTTTATATAAGAAGTTCAACACAACAAATAAATTATGCAATTTTATTATCGAATCATCAAGCAAAGGATAAGCTTCAGTGGATCGCAGTATGGCAGCTGCTCAACCACTTACAACACCTTGCCTGTTACAAAAGTCGTTTACAATTGATTCTAGGCTTTGTCATTGTATTAAATAATGCTTTTATATGTAACTAGCGCGGCATCAGGTGATCAAAGATCCTCCCAATTTACTATGTTACAAATTACATTGGCATAACATCCATTGTCGTTTAAAAAGTAAATTATAAACTTTAAATGGTTTAGAAGCCATACAATGCAAATTGCCCCTTATTTATCATTGCAGTCCAGCACGGATACGACCTTAGAGGCGTTCAGGCATAATCCAACGGACGTAGCGTCATACCACTGTTCGCTCGAACAAGTATTGTGCCATTGGTCCGTACCTGCGGTTCCTCTCGTACTACGCAGGAATGCTGTCGCAACAACGTTTTGTCATTAGTAGGGTAAAACTAACCTGTCTCACGACGGTCTAAACCCAGCTCACGTTCCCTAACATGGGTGAACAATCCAACGCTTGGTGAATTTTGCTTCACAATGATAGGAAGAGCCGACATCGAAGGATCAAAAAGCGACGTCGCTATGAACGCTTGGCCGCCACAAGCCAGTTATCCCTATGGTAACTTTTCTGACACCTCTTGTTAAAAACTCTTTAAACCAAAAGGATCGATAGGCCGAGCTTTTGCTGTCCCTGTGTGTACTGAACACCGAGATCAAGTCAGCATTTGCCCTTTTGCTCTATGTGTGGTTTCTGTCCGCACTGAGCTGGCCTTGGGACACCTCCGTTATTATTTGAGAGATGTACCGCCCCAGTCAAACTCCCTACCTGGCAATGTCCTTGAATTGGATCATACCTGAGTAATTGGAGTTATACCAAATTTTCAAATCAAAAATACATAAATGCACCGTTTTATTAAAGAATTTGTTTGCGATTATATAACAAACTCGTGATACTTTGATCAAGAAGCTTGCATCAAAACCCAATACCATAAGATATAATAAATATATCCGTATAATGGCTAGGAAATGATACACGTTCCATTTAATCAAGTAAGTAAGGAAACAATAAGAGTAGTGGTATTTCATTGGCGATACCAAACCGAGGTCTAATATCTCCCACTTATTCTACACCTCTTATGTCTCCTTACACTGCCAGATTAGAGTCAAGCTCAAAAGGGTCTTCTTTCCCCGCTAATTATTCCAAGCCCGTTCCCTTGGCTGTGGTTTCGCTAGATAGTAGATAGGGACAGGTGTGTCTCGGATCCCTCCGAACTTATTTAACGTGACGTGTTCCGCACTGAAGGGATTACAGCCACGGCATTCTAATATACCCACAAGGGAGTATATAATGCAAGGGTCTGGGTTAAGCGCCAAACCAACGCCCTGGACTAGAAGCTATAGCTATGTACATAGCAACCATCCCAGTAGCAATTTAAGTACTTGCTTGTCGGGCAAGCACTCCCCCTTGCATAGGGGCGAGATCTATCTAAAATCTCTACTGTTCTTTGGGTCGCAGCACCCGAGTTGTATTAACGCAACATCCACGTCGAGCCCGGGGACTCTACCCGCGATATAGGTGTCAACCACAGCCACCACGAAACTCCCACTAGGGGGCCGACCTCAATGAGTAGCCTTGGAGAACCACTCAACCCGTGGCACCGAAATTTCAGGCTCGGTGGGCCTCACCCCTTCAGCTCCGACAAGCTCGGATGGGGCAACCATGTCATATTAGTCGCCTCCTACGACAAGCAATGACAAGCTGTGGCAGTATTCTTCGCCGTTGCCACACGGCAAGGGGGTTTTGGGACTATTGTCCCGGCGCCTGCGGTTCATCCCTCGTCGCTTCCATCCTACGCCTCGAGAAGGCTGCATCAGCAAAAGCTCCTAGGAGACGCATCCGTTCTGGGGTCTCGACTACTCCTGCGACGTTCCATCGTTCTTGGACTCGAACAATGCCAAGGGCATCCAAGTCACGCAAATCGCTATAGAGGCGGCACTCACATAGTACGTGAAGCCAGTCCTCACTCTCCTCTCCACATGAGCATGCGGTTGTGGTGCTGAGGGTTCTACCATGGAGGAAAGCGTTGAACGACCCGTGTCCTGTCAGCAAGAATCCGGCTCTTAAGGTGAAGACAAAGTCCTTCCTCTTGTAGACGAACGCTGCCTCTGGGAAAAACTGGCGAGTCACAAAACCGTGAGCCGCTTGGTCCCATCTGAGTTGCCACTCATTTAGCAGACATTCGTCTAGCAGAGCCATCTTGGATTTCCAGTCCAACACAGACAAGTCCTGTCCATAGAGCCAGTCGCTCTCGTCCAGGGGAACGTGCTTTCTGAGCTTAAACTTCACTGCCATCCTGTGAGCATCTAAATCCATTGGAGGAGCACCAGCAAGCACCTGCAGTGCCACCGTGGACATTGTGCGGCATACCGGTAGGCATCCTAATAGGATGGTCCTCTGGCACGAGGTGAGGAGTCTTAAGGACTTGCCCTTGCTCGCCGCCTTGTACCAGACCGAGGCACCGAAGAGTGCACAGGGGACCATGAGTCCGCTGTATATCGTCCTCTTAGCACGGGAGCTGAGCCCCCAATCGACTCGGAGCACCCGTGCTAGCCCTCCGGCAACTCCAGCCAGCCGATCTCTGAGAGCAGAGATATGCGGGAGAAAGCTCATCCGCTCGCCGACTAAGATGCCAAGGTACCGGCATTTGGTGACGTATGGCAGGCTTGCTCCAGCAAACCGTACGGTCGGTCTCCTAGTGTCTGAAAGATTCCCTTTCAGCAACATGATTGCCGTCTTGCTGGTTGACACACTCACTCCAACCTCAGCTCCCCAGGCTCCCACGATGTCCATCAACTGCTCGCCCTTTCGCTCCAGATCGGCACGGGAATTCCCATCGACGAAAAGTAGCAAGTCATCTGCAAACGCGCTCAGAGCACAATGTGGCTCCAGGCGCTGAAGCAGCACATCCATCAGTAGGTTCCAAATAAATGGACCACTGACGGACCCTTGCGGGCAGCCCCGTGTAACCGACACTGTGGCCGCTTCGTAACTGCTGATGATACTGGCACTTCGACCGGAGAAATAACTTTTCCACAAGTCTATCTCTCGACAGCCGACGTCGATAAGCCGATCCAGCACCGCGTTCCACTCAACATTGTCGAAGGCACCCTTGAAATCAACAAAGATTCCCAGCACCCTTCTCTCGCGGCTGGTGGAAACGGTGTTTTTAGCGTGCATCCACGCATCCTCAACGCAGCGTCCAGGCCGAAATCCAAATTGCCATCTGCAGCCATCCGGTAGCACATCCTTCAGTCGATTCACCATGATCCCTTCCAGCACCTTTCCGAACACTGGCAAAAGGCATATGCCACGATAAGAGGCAGGATCGCTCCTGTCCTTATCTGGCCCCTTTACCAGCGGTATCACTCTCGGGTGTTTCCACTCGGCAGGAAAATATCCTTCCGAGAGGCATCGAGAGTACAACTTCGTCAGGTGCTGAGGGATAGCACGCCATACCTCCTTGACGATCCCACCCGTGATGCCGTCCATTCCCGGCGATCGCCGGCTTCTCAGATTCGCGACGCTGGTTGCCACCTCGAAGGCTTCGAGGGTCGGTGGAGCAGCAGGAGTTATACCCTCACGCACTGTGGATTCCGCAACAGGGAAGAAGTTGCGGAGGAGTATATCTGCGCAGTCGTGCCATGTCGTAAGTAGCGCGCCGTTCGACCTAAGACATCCAAGATCGGTTGTCTTTTTCCGGCCTCGGCATATTCGGTAGGCGTGCCCCCATGGATCATCCTTGTGCCGTCCCACGAAGTCCCGCCAGTTTTGTTCCTTTGGCCTGAGGCAAGCCTTAATCCAGCGGCAAGTCGCTCAACATCGCCGGTGCCACTCCGACGAGCTGCCTGCAGCCTGCGCCTCAGTCTCCTGACCTCTTGGCGCTTGGTACTCAGTTCAGGATTCCACCATATTACGTTTCCCCTTGCTGCAGGTATCCTGCGCCCTATTACCCTGTCGCACACTTCGTGTACGATGGAGCGAAGGGCTGACACATGATCATCCAACGGCGATTCCTCCAGTTCCTCGAGACATTCAGCTACATCCCTTAGTTCTACTCTGAATCTTCGCCAACTTGCATTGGAGAGCCTCCATTGCGGTACCGGAGCTAGGCTCTCAACGGTACTGCTTGGATCTGGAGTAACCTCAACAGTGATGATGTTGTGGTCACTCAGCTCCCAGAAGTCAACTCTCCATTCGTATGTTGCCCACACACGCGCTGCTTCGTTGGTGAAGGTCACGTCGATATCACTTCTGGAGCGGTGATTATCGAACGTGAACACCTGGCTGGCCGTATTAAGCACACAGACACCGCTTGCGATGATCCACTCGTCCATGTGCTGTCCCCGTTCGCGATTCAGACGGTCTCCAGAGTTAGCTGGAGTTTTGCTGAACCACATCGGGGAAACCGCATTCGCATCAAGTCCGAGGATTGTCGGTGTCCTGCTGGCTAGCAGCAGAACCGTATCCAGGTAGTCAGTGTAGGGCTGCAGGGCAGCTGAGTACTGGCAGTATACGGAGGACAGAAAAATGGTGCCGTATTTTCCTGTGACACTCACGCACACTCCATAATCCGTCGTCAATGTCTCGATGGGCATGCAGATGGCAGACGGGTCGTCCACGATGATGGCAGCTTTCTTCCTTTTGTCAGCGAAGATTCTCATGCCTCCAGGGAGTCCAGTGAGACGCTTGCCTGCGTCCACATAGGGCTCCTGAATGAGTGCGAACAGGTGGCCAGCATCTCTCATCCGCTTTGCAAGCTCGATGACAGCGCAACGGCCTCGACCACAATTCGCTTGGATGAAGCTGAACATGTTAATGTCTAGCTTGCACCCTGGCTAGCACAGCGCTATATATCGGGCATCCACCCGAGAGCATATAGTGCCCCGAGGGTAGCCCTTTATGGCGGCAGTTACGGCAGTCCACCGCATTTTTGCACTTCGCCGCGACGTGGTCGTTCTGTCCGCACTGGCGGCAGACCTGGTTTTCTCTAGCGTACCGACACTCGCTGACTTTGTGGTCAAAACCAAGGCATCGGTGGCACGCATAGGTGCGCACTTGAGAGCGGCAGCGGTAAGAGAACCACTTGATATACACCCTCCCGCTTTCGAGAACGGCCAACGCCTGATCATCTACTTCCAGCGTCACGTTTATAGTGGCGCTGTTAGCTGCTGACCAGGGCTTGGTCGCCAGGACTACCGCCTTCTGGAACTCCTTCAGCGACATCTCCTCGAAGTTTTTCTCTTTTAACTCCATCATGAACTCATCCGGCGTCACAGTGGTGTCCACATCCTGTACCGTCACCCTGGGTTTTGCGGCAGTGTTTTTGGACACCTTAAGGCCCACCTCAGCGAATTTTGCGGAGGCAACGATTTTCGACATCTCCGCCTGCGATGGCGTGCGAATAATCGCGCCGCCCCGCTTCAACTCTCGCACCTCATGCACTCTGACGCCCAAAGCAGGCGCTACCTCTTTGCGGACCTTGTCCGCAATTTGCCTCCCTGATAAGGCCGGATCATCACATGCAACGACTGCCGACCAGGTCTCCCGGATTTTCCGCGGTGCGGCTACAGGGGCATAGGGGGCGACAGGGGCAGCAGGTGAGGCGATAAGGTGCGCGCCTCTAGCAGCGGCGGCTGCGTATGAGACGGCCGAGGCAACCGGTGTCTGCTTCTTAAGGCGGTCCTCAAGCACTCCAATCCGTATAAGGAGGGCTGCAACAACCTCCTCGTAGCGGTTGGCTACGGACTGCACCTTCACATTTGTGGCCGGGTTGGCATAGGAGACCATGAACATCCTACCGATCTCCGATCGGATGTCCCCCATCTCGGCAGCGACGGCACCATTACCTCTCCACTCCCTATCCGAGAAGGATTTTAGAGGACTGGCTGGTGCAACGAAGGTCTTCTCGTGTTCAGCAGAGGATGCAGCAGCGGCGGGGGCTGCGGGAGCGGCAGGGGCTGCGGCAAGGGCAGCGACAGGCGCAGCGGCAGCGGCAGCAGCAGGGGCAGCGGCAGCGGCAGCGGCAGGGGCTGTCGCAGTGTCAGCGGCAGTTGCATCCAGTGCCATCAACTTGCACCTAGAGGCGTCCCTCAGCGGCGCTTTATTGCGCTTACCTCTGGGTCGTCCTCTGCCCCCACTGCTTCCCCTACTACTAGCACTCTCACTGCCAGAATCTCCAACATCCATTTTGGGTGGCGCCATCCGCCGGTTATCGGCAGTTCCAACCCAAAAGCTTTTCCACCAAGGACTTACCCCTTTATTATCAGCTGGTCGGAAAGCTCTATCAGCTGATAAAAGTTTAGCGATGACACAAACCGCACAGCTGTTTTAGGCAAAATGTGCCTAAATAAGCCTAACTCCTCTCTCAAGAGAGCGCCTCTCTCGTGACACACGTGGCGCAATGGAAAATTTCCAATGGGAAAAACCCAATTTCACCCGGTTTCACCACTTTTACACAGGGAAAACACGCGCACTGGGTTCGCAGGCACAAAACACGAATTTTCGTGCTGTTTCTAGCTTCGTATCTGGTCTCTATCAGTCAATATTGGCTACACTCGCGGAGCGTACGGAAAACACGTCTGTTCGCACGAGCAATCTAACACCGACGAGTAGATAGGGACAGTAGGAATCTCGTTAATCCATTCATGCGCGTCACTAATTAGATGACGAGGCATTTGGCTACCTTAAGAGAGTCATAGTTACTCCCGCCGTTGACCCGCGCTTACTTGAATTTCTTCACTTTGACATTCAGAGCACTGGGCAGAAATCACATTGTGTCAACACCCGCTAGGGCCATCACAATGCTTTGTTTTAATTAGACAGTCGGATTCCCCAAGTCCGTGCCAGTTCTGAATTGATTGTTAATTGATAATCGTTATAATTAATAAGAACTAATTGGTTTAACCCAATTAGTATTCTTAAAAATTTTAGCAAGAAAGTTCCACAATTGGCTACGTAACTAAACTATCCGGGAACAAGTTAGCTAGAAACTCTATTTACCCAGAACGAGCACATAAACCATGTTATTGTTTCCCAATCAAGCCCGACTATCTCAATCTTCAGAGCCAATCCTTATCCCGAAGTTACGGATCTAATTTGCCGACTTCCCTTACCTACATTATTCTATCGACTAGAGACTCTTCACCTTGGAGACCAGCTGCGGATATTGGTACGGCCTGTTGAGAAGTTTGCGTGTCCCCACCATAAATTTTCAAGGTCCGAGGAGAAAATATCGACACAACAGTATATGTCATGCTCTTCTAGCCCATCTACCATATCTCTCTGCGAAAGACTTCCATGGTAGTACGGCTATAAAACGACGGCTTCTTTATGGTCGTTCCTGTTGCCAGGATGAGCACGAGGCCCATATTTAATAACAAACGGATACTCAACAGGTTACGGAATTGGAACCGTATTCCCTTTCGTTCAAAATTATTCAAGTATATTAATTTAGCTAGATTTTATATAATATATATATTTGTTTGGCATTTGTATTTTACTTGAAAATTTTCGGCTTTCGCCTTGAACTTAGGACCGACTAACTCGTGATCAACCACTGTTCACACGAAACCCTTCTCCACTTCAGTCCTCCAAGGTCTCATTCGATTATTTGCTACTACCACCAAGATCTGTACCAATGGCAGCTCCATGCAGGCTTACGCCAAACACTTCTACGCATACCATTGTACCTTCCTACTCACTAAAGTTTCAAAATTTATATTACAAGTAATATAAATCATCTACTTTAGCGGTAATGTATAGGTATACAACTTAAGCGCCATCCATTTTAAGGGCTAGTTGCTTCGGCAGGTGAGTTGTTACACACTCCTTAGCGGATTTCGACTTCCATGATCACCGTCCTGCTGTTTTAAGCAACCAACGCCTTTCATGGTATCTGCATGAGTTGTTAATTTGGGCACCGTAACATTACGTTTGGTTCATCCCACAGCGCCAGTTCTGCTTACCAAAAGTGGCCCACTGGGCACATTATATCATAACCTTGAACTTCATATCAAGAAAGTTAAGGTTCTTACCCATTTAAAGTTTGAGAATAGGTTAAGATCGTTTCGACCCTAAGGCCTCTAATCATTCGCTTTACCAGATAAGATTATTTTATATAATATTAAAATGCACCAGCTATCCTGAGGGAAACTTCGGAAGGAACCAGCTACTAGATGGTTCGATTGGTCTTTCGCCCCTATACTCAATTCTGACAATCGATTTGCACGTCAGAACTGTTTCGGTCTTCCATCAGGGTTTCCCCTGACTTCAACCTGATCAAGTATAGTTCACCATCTTTCGGGTCACAGCATATATGCTCAAGGTACGTTCCAGTTAGAGGCATAAATAATATAAATATCATTATACATAACTATATAGAACGCCCCGGGATTGTGTTAATTAGCTATAAATAGTTAAAAAACTAATCCCATTATTAGTCAAGTTAATTACGCTATTAGGTTTATATCCCAATAACTTGCACATATGTTAGACTCCTTGGTCCGTGTTTCAAGACGGGTCCCGAAGGTATCCTGAATCTTTCGCATTGTTAATCCTACAAGTGCATATAATAAACACAAAAATCAATGATAATTATGCCATTATATAATTCCGAAAAATTAACGCACTGTATTCATATAAATCTATCAGCACTTTATCAAATTAATAACATTTATTCTGTGTTAAAATGCAAGCAAATTAATTTGAATAAACTATAAGTTATATTTTATGATAAATTTGGTATGCTAATAGATTACAATGTCCTTATATGGAAAAAATACACACTATTATCATAATATTGTTTAAATATTACAATTCTAATGATGAATTTTCCATAACGGATATTCAGGTTCATCGGGCTTAACCTCTAAGCAGTTTCACGTACTGTTTAACTCTCTATTCAGAGTTCTTTTCAACTTTCCCTCACGGTACTTGTTTACTATCGGTCTCATGGTTATATTTAGTTTTAGATGGAGTTTACCACCCACTTAGTGCTGCACTATCAAGCAACACGACTCTTTGGAAACATCATCTAGTAATCATTAACGTTATACGGGCCTGGCACCCTCTATGGGTAAATGGCCTCATTTAAGAAGGACTTAAATCGTTAATTTCTCATACTAGAATATTGACGCTCCATACACTGCATCTCACATTTGCCATATAGACAAAGTGACTTAGTGCTGAACTGACTACTAAGAAAATCCTTGTTAGTTTCTTTTCCTCCCCTAATTAATATGCTTAAATTCAGGGGGTAGTCCCATATGAGTTGAGGTTGTGTATAACTTTTATATGCAATTAATTCTTTATATATAATGATAAAACATTTTATTAAATTCGTTATATTAATAATATCTGTATATAAATGGCATTTGTTTGATTTAACGAATCAACGAAGAACAATAATATTGTCAACGGTTTTCTATTTTCTAATCATTAATAAGAGACAATTCTAGATAAATTTTTATGCTAGACATTTCTCAGTATCATTTGATTGAAAAAGAAAATATTTCTCTTCGTTTTTCACATTCAAATTATTTACTAATGTGAGATAATGTTTTTCATATATTTTTTAATATTATGAATAAAATAATTAAATTATTATTATCCAATAATATACCATATGCTTATAAAATTTCATTATAAAATTTGTATAAGCAACTTAATTAGCATAGTCTTACAACCCTCAACCATATGTAGTCCAAGCAGCACTATAAAATTAATTAAAGTACATAACAGCATGGACTGCGATATGCGTTCAAAATGTCGATGTTCATGTGTCCTGCAGTTCACACGATGACGCACAGTTTGCTGCGTTCTTCATCGACCCATGAGCCGAGTGATCCACCGCTTAGAGTTTTATAAATTGGTTTCTTAATTTTGTCAAATATGTTTTTATTGAAAGAAATTAAAAATACACCATTTTACTGGCATATATCAATTCCTTCAATAAATTTATTTTTATACCTAAAACGAATGCTGCGAAATGTCTTAGTTTTATATAACCAATATATATCAAAGTATTTCTTTTTAAATTGCATTTATTGTAAATAAATATATATGTATATATATTAATACTTTTTTAGCGATATAAATTGAAATTTATATAAAACATTAACCTGTATAAAACCAGGTACAACATTGTACATTTTAGGTTGTTGCATTATCCAATGTATGCGCATAACTGAGATGAACAATACATATCGCAACGCGTGTATATTATGGTCCATATACACACAGTATTTTAATTGTGTTTATATACAATAATAATTTAATATTATTATTTTAATAATTCGATTTGCTTGTTCGAATTTTTATTTGTTTGTTTTGGCTGCTTATTATTTCTCTCATATGTATTAAATACAATATATAATTTTAATATTTGCATTATTTCGATTTACTTGTTCGAAATTTCATTTGATCTATATTAGATCATATACATTTTGGCAATTCATATTTTATTTGTATTACTATAATGTATTTATTATAATATAAACAAATATTTTATTAACGGTAAGGATATACAATAATAATTTAATATTATTATTTTAATAATTCGATTTGCTTGTTCGAATTTTTATTTGTTTGCTTTGGCTGCTTATTATTTCTCTCATATGTATTAAATACAATATATAATTTTAATATTTGCATTATTTCGATTTGCTTGTTCGAAATTTTATTTGATCTATATTAGATCTCATATACATTTTGGCAATTCATATTTTATTTGTATTATTATAATGTATTTATTATAATATAAACAAATATTTTATTAACGGTAAGGATATACAATAATAATTTAATATTATTATTTTAATAATTCGATTTGCTTGTTCGAATTTTTATTTGTTTGCTTTGGCTGCTTATTAATTTCTCTCATATGTATTAAATACAATATATAATTTTAATATTTGCATTATTTCGATTTGCTTGTTCGAAATTTCATTTGATCTATAATAGATCTCATATACATTTTGGCAATTCATATTTTATTTGTAATACTATAATGTATTTATTATAATATAAACAAATATTTTATTAACGGTAAGGATATTAAAACATTAATGATCCTTCCGCAGGTTCACCTACGGAAACCTTGTTACGACTTTTACTTCCTCTAAATAATCAAGTTCGGTCAACTTTTGCGAAACAACCGTAACACGCAAGGCGTCACAGTGATCACGTCCGGAGACCTCACTAAATAATTCAATCGGTAGTAGCGACGGGCGGTGTGTACAAAGGGCAGGGACGTAATCAATGCGAGTTAATGACTCACACTTACTGGGAATTCCAAGTTCATGTGAACAGTTTCAGTTCACAATCCCAAGCATGAAAGTGGTTCAGCGGTTTACCCGGACCTCTCGGTCTAGGAAATACACGTTGATACTTTCATTGTAGCGCGCGTGCAGCCCAGGACATCTAAGGGCATCACAGACCTGTTATTGCTCAATCTCATTATTGCTAGACGCAATTTGTCCATTTAAGAAGCTAGTGTCCTTATAATGGGACAAACCAACAGGTACGGCTCCACTTATATAAACACATTCAAACACAATAAACATTTTACTGCCACCATGAATGAAGGCTATATAAGCTTCAACACCATAATCCTGAAGATATCTATTTAATATATTTGAGTCTCGTTCGTTATCGGAATTAACCAGACAAATCACTCCACGAACTAAGAACGGCCATGCACCACCACCCATAGATTCGAGAAAGAGCTATCAATCTGTCTTACACACTTATGTTCGGACCTGGTAAGTTTTCCCGTGTTGAGTCAAATTAAGCCGCAGGCTCCACTCCTGGTGGTGCCCTTCCGTCAATTCCTTTAAGTTTCAGCTTTGCAACCATACTTCCCCCGGAGCCCAAAAGCTTTGGTTTTCCGGGAAGCGACTGAGAGAGCCATAAAAGTAGCTACACCCAATTGCTAGCTGGCATCGTTTATGGTTAGAACTAGGGCGGTATCTGATCGCCTTCGAACCTCTAACTTTCGTTCTTGATTAATGAAAACATCTTTGGCAAATGCTTTCGCTTAAGTTAGTCTTACGACGGTCCAAGAATTTCACCTCTCGCGTCGTAATACTAATGCCCCCAAACTGCTTCTATTAATCATTACCTCTTGATCTGAAAACCAATGAAAGCAGAACAGAGGTCTTATTTCATTATCCCATGCACAGAATATTCAGGCATTTGAAGCCTGCTTTAAGCACTCTAATTTGTGCAAAGTAATTGTACCGGCCCACAATAACACTCGTTTAAGAGCACTAATGCAGGTTTTTAAATAGGAGGAACATATGAAAAAATACAAGTATCTAAGCACATGTAAGAACTCCACCGGTAATACGCTTACATACATAAAGGTATAGTACTAACCACAATTGTAAGTTGTACTACCCGTATGAAGCACAAGTTCAACTACGAACGTTTTAACCGCAACAACTTTAATATACGCTATTCGAGCTGGAATTACCGCGGCTGCTGGCACCAGACTTGCCCTCCAATTGGTCCTTGTTAAAGGATTTAAAGTGTACTCATTCCAATTACAGGGCCTCGGATATGAGTCCTGTATTGTTATTTTTCGTCACTACCTCCCCGAGCTGGGAGTGGGTAATTTACGCGCCTGCTGCCTTCCTTAGATGTGGTAGCCGTTTCTCAGGCTCCCTCTCCGGAATCGAACCCTGATTCCCCGTTACCCGTTGCAACCATGGTAGTCCTAGATACTACCATCAAAAGTTGATAGGGCAGACATTTGAAAGATCTGTCGTCGGTACAAGACCATACGATCTGCATGTTATCTAGAGTTCAACCAATATAACGATCTTGCGATCGCTTGGTTTTAGCCTAATAAAAGCACATGTTCCATAAGGTTCATGTTTTAATTGCATGTATTAGCTCTAGAATTACCACAGTTATCCAAGTAACTGTTAACGATCTAAGGAACCATAACTGATATAATGAGCCTTTTGCGGTTTCACTTTTAATTCGTGTGTACTTAGACATGCATGGCTTAATCTTTGAGACAAGCATATAACAACTGGCAGGATCAACCAGAATAATGTTTTTATTCATATTTCATTCATATTTTTTGAATAGAAATTAGCAATATATATGTTGTTATAGATTTTATTTCTATCGAATACGGCCATTTTTATATAGCATTCGTATACGTTTGTTTTCCAATTTATACTTGTTTCGCCACTAATAATAACAAGTTTTTATTGATGTCAAAAAGAATCATATTCTTTATAAACACAATATTTATTTTTCATATATTTTCTTTATATATGCACATTTCATTCTAAAATATCATTTTTGTTCGACATACATAATATATTGTATCCACGCATGTACAATTTTTGTTTAACCAATATAAGATATTGAGTTAATCATTTGTATTTTGACGATAAATTTAAAATTTATCTATATATATCCATATAAGTCTCTGGTAATATATAAAATAGAACCGAGTGTATATATATAATTATTACTACTATATTTATTTCTTAAATAATATATACTTATATATTATTTATATATATACTCTTTATTATATATTATATAATTTCTTAAATAACTCTCTTAATAGCTATTTTTTATTATCAACAATATAAGTTGATATTAATATTGAAAATGTATTCATAATTACATTTTTATATTTCTTTGGTAGACTTTTATGTACTATTATTATTTAATAATACACATATAATATAAATCATGTTAGCCTACCTCCTAAAATTAACGATAAAATTCGGAAACAATTTGTTATTCTATGTACAATAGAAACTTGGCCTTTGTTTCAACGTTATTATCTTTGGGCTTAAAATATTAACCGCGGAGCCAAGTCTCGTATTCAAATAAATGAATAAAGAAACAAATTTGACGGATAATATCTTCTCTACTGACATATGTCAATAGCAGACGGCCGGCCCATTGACCATCCTATAGTAGTTTTTGGACACGCTGTCTCCCATTCGGGTATATTCAATTTACTTTGCCACTCACCCATATAGTGTTCTCTTATATAATAAGACAACGCACTTTTATATTCATTATATGGATATATTGCCTTCCTCATATTTGCCACACCACCTATAGTAGTTTTTGGACACGCTGTCTCCCATTCGGGTATATTCAATTTACTTTGCCAGAAAACGCACTTTTATTTTCATTATATGGATATATTGCCTTCCTCATATTTGCCACACCACCTATAGTAGTTTTTGGACACGCTGTCTCCCATTCGGGTATATTCAATTTACTTTGCCACTCACCCATATAGTGTTCTCTTATATAATAAGAAATCGCACTTTTATTTTCATTATATGGATATATTGCCTTCCTCATATTTGCCACACCACCTATAGTAGTTTTTGGACACGCTGTCTCCCATTCGGGTATATTCAATTCTCTTTGCCACTCACCCTTATAGTATTCTCTTATTTAATAAGAATACTAAAATACTTCTCATATTATAGATGTAATCTATTAACTTCTCAATATCCATACGGTTTATGTATGGTATTGACAAAATCCTATGCATTTGCATAAGATTTATTTTGCCACAATTTATAGTACTAGTGCCGCCCTCACTAGGTATAAATATCTCATTTCGCTAGTAGTGTATGGGGAAATTCTACTAGCTATTCTCATAAATATGTCACTTATATGCCATATCTATACAATTCATGCACTTTTATATGTATATTTGCTATATTATACATTATTATGCCTTATAGGTATTATACCTATAAGCCACATCCATACGATTGCTTAATATAAATATATGTATAATTTTTTATACATATTTTTTTTTTATTTATGTATGGTTTTTTATTCATATCCATATACTGTATTCACTTTTATATGGATATGATTGGCGTTTTATATAGTATTGACAAAATCATAAGTTTGACCAATACGAGGAGAGGTCCGCCAACGACCACCTCCCTATAGGTGTTTTTGGACACGCTGTCTCCCATTCGACTGCTTACTATACTAGGGGCTACCCGCTCCGTATGATATTCTCTCATATAACAAGAGAATGCAAGAAATATTCGTATTTTATGAATATAATCCATTTATTTTTCAATATCCATACGTTTTACTTAGTTTTTTGTACGGTATTGACAAAATCCTATGCATTTGCATAAGATTTATTTTGCCACAATTTATAGTACTAGTGCCGCCCTCACTAGGTATAAATATCTCATTTCGCTAGTAGTGTATGGGGAAATTCTTCTAGCTATTCTCATAAATATGTCACTTATATGCCATATCTATACAATTCATGCACTTTTATATGTATATTTGCTATATTATACATTATTATGCCTTATAGGTATTATACCTATAAGCCACATCCATACGATTGCTTAATATAAATATATGTATAATTTTTTATACATATTTTTTTTTTATTTATGTATGGTTTTTTATTCATATCCATATACTGTATTCAATTTTATATGGATATGATTGGCGTTTTATATAGTATTGACAAAATCATAAGTTTGACCAATACGAGGAGAGGTCCGCCAACGACCACCTCCCTATAGGTGTTTTTGGACACGCTGTCTCCCATTCGACTGCTTACTATACTAGGGGCTACCCGCTCAGTATGATATTCTCTCATATAACAAGAGAATGCAAGAAATATTCGTATTTTATGAATATAATCCATTTATTTTTCAATATCCATACGTTTTACTTAGTTTTTTGTACGGTATTGACAAAATCCTATGCATTTGCATAAGATTTATTTTGCCACAATTTATAGTACTAGTGCCGCCCTCACTAGGTATAAATATCTCATTTCGCTAGTAGTGTATGGGGAAATTCTACTAGCTATTCTCATAAACTTATATGCCATATCTATACAATTCATGCACTTTTATATGTATATTTGCTATATTATACATTATTATGCCTTATAGGTATTATACCTATAAGCCACATCCATACGATTGCTTAATATAAATATATGTATAATTTTTTATACATATTTTTTTTTTATTTATGTATGGTTTTTTATTCATATCCATATACTGTATTCAATTTTATATGGATATGATTGGCGTTTTATATAGTATTGACAAAATCATAAGTTTGACCAATACGAGGAGAGGTCCGCCAACGACCACCTCCCTATAGGTGTTTTTGGACACGCTGTCTCCCATTCGACTGCTTACTATACTAGGGGCTGCCCGCTCCGTATGATATTCTCTCGTATAACAAGAGAATGCAAGAAATATTCGTATTTTATGAATATAATCCATTTATTTTTCAATATCCATACGTTTTACTTAGTTTTTTGTACGGTATTGACAAAATCCTATGCATTTGCATAAGATTTATTTTGCCACAATTTATAGTACTAGTGCCGCCCTCACTAGGTATAAATATCTCATTTCGCTAGTAGTGTATGGGCAAATTCTACTAGCTATTCTCATAAATGCCTTCTTTATGCCATATCTATACAATTTATGCACTTTTATATGTATATTTGCTAATATTATACATTATTATGCCTTATAGGTATTATACCTATAAGCCATATACATACGATTTCATTTTTTTATTTATATATGGTTTTGTATTTATAACCATATACCGTATTTACTTTTATAAGGATATGATTGGCGTTTTATATAGTATTGACAAAATTATAAGTTTGACAAACACTTTTTTAAGTCTTTTAGTTAAAATTGTCATTTTTAATTGACTATCTAAACACTAGATATATTTGCACATGGAGCAAAGAGTATAAAAATTGGTCGCGTCACTAATAATATCGCGATACATTTTTACTACCATCAAAATACCACATACGTTTATATGTCCTCTTTATTTAATTTGGTTTCTAAACCTCAGGAATAGTTTTAATTATATGTGCGCTCTAAGTTGAATGAATTTCTTGAATCTCTTTACTTGAATTTCTAAGACTTAAAAATATTTATAAATAGATGTCCTATTGCATAATATTTTTTTATCGCTTCACTTATAAAATAACGATCCTGCCTTTCTACCTTTGAATAAACATTCATATAAACATGGAGAAAAAAACGTTCGCATCAGTAACAGTATGTGACGATAAAATTTTGCTAACATTAAAAGGAACATATTTTAATATGTCAACTCTTAGTTGAATTGGTCAATTGCTTAAGATTCTAGACCTTAGGAATATTGGTATATTATATGTTTGCCAATCTTCGCGTCACTAATAAGATGACGATTCATATTGTTATTATTAGATGGTCGAGTTGTACTTATATTGACATGTTAATCAAATTGGTCTCTTACTTGAAAATCTAGACCTTAGGAATGTAATATATAAAGGATTAAAAATTCGCCACAAAGCCAAGCAAACAATCAATGCATACAAATAGATTGTTGGTTGAACTTTATATAAGAAGTTCAACACAACAAATAAATTATGCAATTTTATTATCGAATCATCAAGCAAAGGATAAGCTTCAGTGGATCGCAGTATGGCAGCTGCTCAACCACTTACAACACCTTGCCTGTTACAAAAGTCGTTTACAATTGATTCTAGGCTTTGTCATTGTATTAAATAATGCTTTTATATGTAACTAGCGCGGCATCAGGTGATCAAAGATCCTCCCAATTTACTATGTTACAAATTACATTGGCATCACATCCATTGTCGTTTAAAAAGTAAATTATAAACTTTAAATGGTTTAGAAGCCATACAATGCAAATTGCCCCTTATTTATCATTGCAGTCCAGCACGGAGGCGTTCAGGCATAATCCAACGGACGTTGCGTCATACCACTGTTCGCCATATTATTGTGCCATTGGTCCGTACCTGCGGTTCCTCTCGTACTACGCAGGAATGCTGTCGCAACAACGTTTTGTCATTAGTAGGGTAAAACTAACCTGTCTCACGACGGTCTAAACCCAGCTCACGTTCCCTTGCATGGGTGAACAATCCAACGCTTGGTGAATTTTGCTTCACAATGATAGGAAGAGCCGACATCGAAGGATCAAAAAGCGACGTCGCTATGAACGCTTGGCCGCCACAAGCCAGTTATCCCTATGGTAACTTTTCTGACACCTCTTGTTAAAAACTCTTTAAACCAAAAGGATCGATAGGCCGAGCTTTTGCTGTCCCTGTGTGTACTGAACACCGAGATCAAGTCAGCATTTGCCCTTTTGCTCTATGTGTGGTTTCTGTCCGCACTGAGCTGGCCTTGGGACACCTCCGTTATTATTTGAGAGATGTACCGCCCCAGTCAAACTCCCTACCTGGCAATGTCCTTGAATTGGATCATACCTGAGTAATTGGAGTTATACCAAATTTTCAAATCAAAAATACATAAATGCACCGTTTTATTAAAGAATTTGTTTGCGATTATATAACAAACTCGTGATACTTTGATCAAGAAGCTTGCATCAAAACCCAATACCATAAGATATAATAAATATATCCGTATAATGGCTAGGAAATGATACACGTCCCATTTAATCAAGTAAGTAAGGAAACAATAAGAGTAGTGGTATTTCATTGGCGATACCAAACCGAGGTCTAATATCTCCCACTTATTCTACACCTCTTATGTCTCCTTACACTGCCAGATTAGAGTCAAGCTCAAAAGGGTCTTCTTTCCCCGCTAATTATTCCAAGCCCGTTCCCTTGGCTGTGGTTTCGCTAGATAGTAGATAGGGACAGGTGTGTCTCGGATCCCTCCGAACTTATTTAACGTGACGTGTTCCGCACTGAAGGGATTACAGCCACGGCATTCTAATATACCCACAAGGGAGTATATAATGCAAGGGTCTGGGTTAAGCGCCAAACCAACGCCCTGGACTAGAAGCTATAGCTATGTACATAGCAACCACCCCAGTAGCAATTTAAGTACTTGCTTGTCGGGCAAGCACTCCCCCTTGCATAGGGGCGAGATCTATCTAAAATCTCTACTGTTCTTTGGGTCGCAGCACCCGAGTTGTATTAACGCAACATCCACGTCTAGCCCGGGGACTCTACCCGCGATATAGGTGTCAACCACAGCCACCACGAAACTCCCACTAGGGGGCCGACCTCAATGAGTAGCCTTGGAGAACCACTCAACCCGTGGCACCGAAATTTCAGGCTCGGTGGGCCTCACCCCTTCAGCTCCGACAAGCTCGGATGGGGCAACCATGTCATATTAGTCGCCTCCTACGACAAGCAATGACAAGCTGTGGCAGTATTATTCGCCGTTGCCACACGGCAAGGGGGTTTTGGGACTATTGTCCCGGCGCCTGCGGTTCATCCCTCGTCGCTTCCATCCTACGCCTCGAGAAGGCAGCATCAGCAAAAGCTCCTAGGAGACGCATCCGTTCTGGGGTCTCGACTACTCCTGCGACGTTCCATCGTTCTTGGACTCGAACAATGCCAAGGGCATCCAAGTCACGCAAATCGCTATAGAGGCGGCACTCACATAGTACGTGAAGCCAGTCCTCACTCTCCTCTCCACATGAGCATGCGGTTGTGGTGCTGAGGGTTCTACCATGGAGGAAAGCGTTGAACGACCCGTGTCCTGTCAGCAAGAATCCGGCTCTTAAGGTGAAGACAAAGTCCTTCCTCTTGTAGACGAACGCTGCCTCTGGGAAAAACTGGCGAGTCACAAAACCGTGAGCCGCTTGGTCCCATCTGAGTTGCCACTCATTTAGCAGACATTCGTCTAGCAGAGCCATCTTGGATTTCCAGTCCAACACAGACAAGTCCTGTCCATAGAGCCAGTCGCTCTCGTCCAGGGGAACGTGCTTTCTGAGCTTAAACTTCACTGCCATCCTGTGAGCATCTAAATCCATTGGAGGAGCACCAGCAAGCACCTGCAGTGCCACCGTGGACACTGTGCGGCATACCGGTAGGCATCCTAATAGGATGGTCCTCTGGCACGAGGTGAGGAGTCTTAAGGACTTGCCCTTGCTCGCCGCCTTGTACCAGACCGAGGCACCGAAGAGTGCACAGGGGACCATGAGTCCGCTGTATATCGTCCTCTTAGCACGGGAGCTGAGCCCCCAATCGACTCGGAGCACCCGTGCTAGCCCTCCGGCAACTCCCGCCAGCCGATCTCTGAGAGCAGAGATATGCGGGAGAAAGCTCATCCGCTCGCCGACTAAGATGCCAAGGTACCGGCATTTGGTGACGTATGGCAGGCTTGCTCCAGCAAACCGTACCGTCGGTCTCCTAGTGTCTGAAAGATTCCCTTTCAGCAACATGATTGCCGTCTTGCTGATTGACACACTCACTCCAACCTCAGCTCCCCAGGCTCCCACGATGTCCATCAACTGCTCGCCCTTTCGCTCCAGATCGGCACGGGAATTCCCATCGACGAAAAGTAGCAAGTCATCTGCAAACGCGCTCAGAGCACAATGTGGCTCCAGGCGCTGAAGCAGCACATCCATCAGTAGGTTCCAAATAAATGGACCACTGACGGACCCTTGCGGGCAGCCCCGTGTAACCGACACTGTGGCCGCTTCGTAACTGCTGATGATACTGGCACTTCGACCGGAGAAATAACTTTTCCACAAGTCTATCTCTCGACAGCCGACGTCGATAAGCCGATCCAGCACCGCGTTCCACTCAACATTGTCGAAGGCACCCTTGAAATCAACAAAGATTCCCAGCACCCTCCTCTCGCGGCTGGTGGAAACGGTGTTTTTAGCGTGCATCCACGCATCCTCAACGCAGCGTCCAGGCCGAAATCCAAATTGCCATCTGCAGCCATCCGGTAGCACATCCTTCAGTCGATTCACCATGATCCCTTCCAGCACCTTTCCGAACACTGGCAAAAGGCATATGCCACGATAAGAGGCAGGATCGCTCCTGTCCTTATCTGGCCCCTTTACCAGCGGTATCACTCTCGGGTGTTTCCACTCGGCAGGAAAATATCCTGCCGAGAGGCATCGAGAGTACAACTTCGTCAGGTGCTGAGGGATAGCACGCCATACCTCCTTGACGATCCCACCCGTGATACCGTCCATTCCCGGCGATCGCCGGCTTCTCAGCTTCGCGACGCTGGTTGCCACCTCGAAAGCTTCGAGGTTCGGTGGAGCAGCAGGAGTTATACCCTCACGCACTGTGGATTCCGCAACAGGGAAGAAGTTGCGGAGGAGTATATCTGCGCAGTCGTGCCATGTCGTAAGTAGCGCGCCGTTCGACCTAAGACATCCAAGATCGGTTGTCTTTTTCCGGCCTCGGCATATTCGGTAGGCGTGCCCCCATGGATCATCCTTGTGCCGTCCCACGAAGTCCCGCCAGTTTTGTTCCTTTGTCATCAGGATAAGCTTCTTATACTGGCCTGAGGCAAGCCTTAATCCAGCGGCAAGTCGCTCAACATCGCCGGTGTCACTCCGACGAGCTGCCTGCAGCCTGCGCCTCAGTCTCCTGACCTCTTGGCGCTTGGTACTCAGTTCAGGATTCCACCATATTACGTTTCCCCTTGCTGCAGGTATCCTGCGCCCTATTACCCTGTCGCACACTTCGTGTACGATGGAGCGAAGGGCTGACACATGATCATCCAACGGCGATTCCTCCAGTTCCTCGAGACATTCAGCTGCATCCCTTTGTTCTACTCTGAATCTTCGCCAACTTGCATTGGAGAGCCTCCATTGCGGTACCGGAGCTAGGCTCTCAACGGTACTGCTTGGATCTGGAGTAACCTCAACAGTGATGATGTTGTGGTCACTCAGCTCCCAGAAGTCAACTCTCCATTCGTATGTTGCCCACACACGCGCTGCTTCGTTGGTGAAGGTCACGTCGATATCACTTCTGGAGCGGTGATTATCGAACGTGAACACCTGGCTGGCCGTATTAAGCACACAGACACCGCTTGCGATGATCCACTCGTCCATGTGCTGTCCCCGTTCGCGATTCAGACGGTCTCCAGAGTTAGCTGGAGTTTTGCTGAACCACATCGGGGAAACCGCATTCGCATCAAGTCCGAGGATTATCGGTGTCCTGCTGGCTAGCAGCAGAACCGTATCCAGGTAGTCAGTGTAGGGCTGCAGGGCAGCTGAGTACTGGCAGTATACGGAGGACAGAAAAATGGTGCCGTATTTTCCTGTGACACTCACGCACACTCCATAATCCGTCGTCAATGTCTCGATGGGCATGCAGATGGCAGACGGGTCGTCCACGATGATGGCAGCTTTCTTCCTTTTGTCAGCGAAGATTCTCATGCCTCCAGGGAGTCCAGTGAGACGCTTGCCTGCGTCCACATAGGGCTCCTGAATGAGTGCGAACAGGTGGCCAGCATCTCTCATCCGCTTTGCAAGCTCGATGACAGCGCAACGGCCTCGACCACAATTCGCTTGGATGAAGCTGAACATGTTAATGTCTAGCTTGCACCCTGGCTAGCACAGCGCTATATATCGGGCATCCACCCGAGAGCATATAGTGCCCCGAGGGTAGCCCTTTATGGCGGCAGTTACGGCAGTCCACCGCATTTTTGCACTTCGCCGCGACGTGGTCGTTCTGTCCGCACTGGCGGCAGACCTGGTTTTCTCTAGCGTACCGACACTCGCTGACTTTGTGGTCAAAACCAAGGCATCGGTGGCACGCATAGGTGCGCACTTGAGAGCGGCAGCGGTAAGAGAACCACTTGATATACACCCTCCCGCTTTCGAGAACGGCCAACGCCTGATCATCTACTTCCAGCGTCACGTTTATAGTGGCGCTGTTAGCTGCTGACCAGGGCTTGGTCGCCAGGACTACCGCCTTCTGGAACTCCTTCAGCGACATCTCCTCGAAGTTTTTCTCTTTTAACTCCATCATGAACTCATCCGGCGTCACAGTGGTGTCCACATCCTGTACCGTCACCCTGGGTTTTGCGGCAGTGTTTTTGGACACCTTAAGGCCCACCTCAGCGAATTTTGCGGAGGCAACGATTTTCGACATCTCCGCCTGCGATGGCGTGCGAATAATCGCGCCGCCCCGCTTCAACTCTCGCACCTCATGCACTCTGACGCCCAAAGCAGGCGCTACCTCTTTGCGGACCTTGTCCGCAATTTGCCTCCCTGATAAGGCCGGATCATCACATGCAACGACTGCCGACCAGGTCTCCCGGATTTTCCGCGGTGCGGCTACAGGGGCATAGGGGGCGACAGGGGCAGCAGGTGAGGCGATAAGGTGCGCGCCTCTAGCAGCGGCGGCTGCGTATGAGACGGCCGAGGCAACCGGTGTCTGCTTCTTAAGGCGGTCCTCAAGCACTCCAATCCGTATAAGGAGGGCTGCAACAACCTCCTCGTAGCGCTTGGCTACGGACTGCACCTTCACGTTTGTGGCCGGGTTGGCATAGGAGACCATGAACATCCTACCGATCTCCGATCGGATGTCCCCCATCTCGGCAGCGACGGCACCATTACCTCTCCACTCCCTATCCGAGAAGGATTTTAGAGGACTGGCTGGTGCAACGAAGGTCTTCTCGTGTTCAGCAGAGGATGCAGCAGCGGCGGGGGCAGCGGGAGCGGCAGCGACAGGGGCAGCGGCAGCGGCAGCAGCAGGGGCAGCGGCAGCGGCAGCGGCAGGGGCTGTCGCAGTGTCAGCGGCAGTTGCATCCAGTGCCATCAACTTGCACCTAGAGGTGTCCCTCAGCGGCGCTTTATTGCGCTTACCTCTGGGTCGTCCTCTGCCCCCACTGCTTCCCCTACTACTAGCACTCTCACTGCCAGAATCTCCAACATCCATTTTGGGTGGCGCCATCCGCCGGTTATCGGCAGTTCCAACCCAAAAGCTTTTCCACCAAGGACTTACCCCTTTATTATCAGCTGGTCGGAAAGCTCTATCAGCTGATCAGCTGATAAAAAGTTTAGCGGTGACACAAACCGCACAGCTGTTTTAGGCAAAATGTGCCTAAATAAGCCTAACTCCTCTCTCAAGAGAGCGCCTCTCTCGTGACACACGTGGCGCAATGGAAAATTTCCAATGGGAAAAACCCAATTTCACCCGGTTTCACCACTTTTACACAGGGAAAACACGCGCACTGGGTTCGCAGGCACAAAACACGAATTTTCGTGCTGTTTCTAGCTTCGTATCTGGTCTCTATCAGTCAATATTGGGTACACTCGCGGAGCGTACGGAAAACACGTCTGTTCGCACGAGCAATATAACACCGACGTTTAGATAGGGACAGTGGGAATCGGATCCCTCCTAACTTATTTAACGTGGCGTGTTCCACACTAAAGGGATTACAACCACGGCACTCACATATGCCCACTTTGGAGCATATAGTGCAGCGGGTCTAGGTTAAGCGCCAGACCAACGCCCCGGACTAGAAGCTATAGCTATGTACATAGCAACCACCCCAGTAGCAATTTAAGTACTTGCTTGTCGGGCAAGCACTTCCCCTTGCGTTGGGGCGAGATCTATCTAAAATCTCTACTGTTCTTTGGGTCGCAGCACCCGAGTTGTATAAACGCAACATCCACGTCGAGCCCGGGGACTCTACCCGCGATATAGGTGTCAACCACAGCCACCACGAAACTCCCACAAGGGGGCCGACCTCAATGAGCAGCCTTGGATAACTGCTCAACCCGTGGTACCGAAAATTACAGGCTCGGTGGGCCTCACCCCTTCAGCTCCGACAAGCTCGGATGGGGCAACCATGTCATATTTGTCGCCTCCTACGACAAGCAATGACAGACTGTGGCAGTATTCTTCGCTGCTACCACACGGCAGGGATGAGGACTAAGAGTCCCTCCTCCGGTTGAACGCCTCCTCGGCAAACGCTGTAAGCCTTCTGGTCTTCTCCTGATCCGCTAGTATGCCATCGAATCCAATCCATCTTTCGCCAACTTGCTGCACACCAAGTCCATCGAGGTCTCGCAAATCTTCATAGTTCGGGCAGTCGCATAGAACATGTTGCCAGTCCTCATATGGGTCGCCACATGAGCATGCGGCAGTGCCCGACGCTCTGACACCAAACAGAAATGCGTTTAGCGATCCATGTCCTGTAAGCAAGAATCCGGTACGCATCGTGAATCCAAAGTTAGGATCGCGATAGGCAAATTCGACATCCGGGATGAACTTGTAGGTCACCCGGCCGGATGACTCTACGCTATCCCATCTGTCTTGCCACGCGTGCAGTATGCACTGCTCAGTACGCACCTTCATCTGCCCTCGGCTAAGACTTGTGAGGTCCTCGCCGTAACACAGATCGTACTCCTCCAACGGGTATCCACGCTTAAGCTTGTATTTGGCTGCCACTTGCTTGGCGACCAAATCAAGCGGGGGAGCGCCAGCAAGAACCTGCAGTGCCACAGTAGACACTGTTCGGCAAACCGGGAGGCTACCAAGCAGGATGAGCCTCTGGCAAGAAAGAAGTCGCTTCCTGGCCACAACTTCCTGCGTCGTATCGACATACCATATCGGGGCACCAAATAGCACACAGGGTACCATGAGTCCGGCATAGATGGTCCGCTTGGCTCGAGGACTGAATCCCCAGTCTGCTCGAAGCACACGCGCCAATGCTCCAACGACTCCGGTCATTCGCTGCTTGAGCGAGGTGAAGTGCTTGGAGAATTTCAAGCCTTCTTCGACCGTGATGCCAAGATACCGGCAGCTGCTTACATACGGCAAGCTTGCTCCAGCAAGCTTGACCGCTGGGGGCCGACTAAGCACACCCGAAGGATTACGTGCCAAAGGTGGGCGGGCGTTCTCCTTAAGCAGCATTATCACCGTCTTGCTGGTGGAGACGGCAACGCCGACTTCCATCCCCCACGCTTCTACGATGGACATTAGCTGCGCTCCTTTTGTCTCTAGCACGCTTCGGGATTCTCCCTCGACGAGAAGCAGCAGGTCATCCGCGTACGCGCTCAAGGCGCAGTACGACTCAAGGCGTCGGAGCAGAACGTCCATCAGCAAGTCCCATATAAATGGGCCGCTGATTGATCCCTGCGGACAGCCTCTAGTTACGGTTACATTAACTGCCTCGTAACTGCTTCGGATCACTGCGCTTCTGCCTGAGAAAAAGCTCTGCCACAAGCCCATCTCTCGGCATCCCAGTTCGGCTAATCGGCGCAATGCGGCACTCCATTCCACGTTGTCGAAGGCTCCCTTGAAGTCCACGAAAATTCCGAGCACGTATTTCGCCGGGCTGGCATGAACACTGCTCTTAACGTGCATCCAAGCGTCCTCCACACAACGTCCTTGGCGAAATCCGAATTGCCATCTACAGCCTTCCGGAAGAACTTCCCTCACACGATCCACCATAATGGCCTCGAGCACCTTGCCAAAAACCGGCAGCAGGCAAATTCCGCGATATGACGACGGTTCGCACTTGTCCTTGTCGGGTCCCTTGAGCAGTGCCACTACACGTGGGCATTTCCACTCTGCGGGGAAGTACCCCGACCGGACGCAGTTTGAATACAGCACCGTCAGATGCTGAGGTATGGCACGCCACACAGCCTTGCAAATCGTCCCGTTGATACCGTCCATGCCAGGCGAGCGCTTGCTCTTCAACCTGGCGACACAAGCATCAACTTCCGAGACATTCAAGGGCGGTGGGATTTCCTCCACGGGGGCAATCGGTGCGTCAGACTCCGCAGCTGGGAAAAAGTTGCGGAGGAGCACTCGCGCACAGTCACTCCAATTGGTGACCAGCTCGCCATTCACGCGGAGGCACCCAATCTCCGTCCGTCTCTTGCGACCTCGGCACATCTTGTAGACGCGCCCCCAGGGATCGTGCGAGTTTTCTCCCACGATGCGTCTCCAGCTGTTCTCCTTGGTCCTCACGATAAGCTTCCTGTAGTCGGCTGTGGCAAGCCTCAGCTCCACTACAGTCAGCTCGGCCACGTCATCATGCTGATGGCGTCTGGCATCCTGAAGACGGCGCCTGAGTCTCCTGACTTGGCGGCGCTTTGCGCAAAGGTCAGCGGTCCACCAACTTACCCTCGTTCTCGGCTGTCCGGGCGTTCTCCTTCCCAACGCAAGGTCGCACACATCGTGCACCATCCTGCGAAGTCTAGACACTTGTTGGTCCAGCGGCAATCCTTGGAAGTCTTCCGGAATCTCGGCTGCCCTATTCACCAATTCCTGTTCGAACAGACGCCAACGTGCATTGGAGAAGTTCCAGGACGGTACCGGAGATAATCTCCCAACGGCATTCGCGGTCGAGGTGCTGGCCACAACGGAAATTACGTTGCGGTCACTCAACTCCCACTCGTCCACTCTCCACTCATATGTGGCTAGCATATGTCCTGCTGAGTTGGCGAATGTCACGTCGATATCGCTGTGCGATCTTATGTTATCGAACGTGTAGCTTTGACTAGGTTGGTTCAAGACCACCGCTCCCTTCGTCAGCATCCACTCGGACAGCAGCTCACCCCGGGCTTGCTTTCAAGCAACCGGACTCCGAGCTCGATGGTCGCCGCTCGTCCTCGACCACAGTTTGCTTGGATGAACCTAAACATTAATGTCTAGAGTTCACCCTCGCAAGCACTGCCGCATATACGGGACATCCCGGGGACAGCATGTGGTGTCCCGACGGGTAGCCCTTAAACCGGCAGTTCCGGCAGTCCACCGGCTTCTGGCACTCGCGTGCACTGTGGCCAGTTTGTCCGCACTGTCGGCAGACATTCTCCTTATACCGGCAGTCCTTCACCTTGTGGTCGAAACCCACGCACCTGTGGCATGCGTAAGTGCGCACCAACGCCCGGCAGTTGTACGCAAACCAGCCAATGTACGCCTTGCCGCCGTCAAGCACGTCGAGGGCCGTGGTGCTGACTTCCAGCGTCACATTTACAGTGGCGCCATCCGCCTGCGACCACGATTTCTCTAGCCGCACCTGCTTTTTGAAGGCCTCCAGGTCCATTCGGTCTGCGAAGTTGTTTTTAAACAACTCGCTCATAAAATCAGCCGGTGGCGTCGCAGTATCAACATTGCTGACCAGAACTTTTGGAGTCTGGGCTGGGCTTTGCTTCACCTCCAAGCCAGCTTCTGCAAACTTCCTATTTGCCACAACCTTCCTTATTTCCCCGGACGACGGGGTGCGGATAATGGCACCGCCACGCGCCAGTCCTCTGACTTCGTGTAGACGGACTCCTAGTGAAGGAGCAATCTCCTTCCGCACCTTTTCAGCCAGCTGCTGCCCCGAAATATTCGGGTCTGAGCTGTGAACCACAGCCGACCAGGTCTCGCGCGGCTTCCTCGGCATCGGGACCGGCACGGCAGGGGGCATGACAGAGGACACCGGCAGGCTGGGGTACGCAGTGGCATACACCGAGGGCATATGGGCGGCTCCATGTTGGATAGTCGGCGGTGGCGGCGTTGGCAGCGGCGTCCTCTTCATTTGCTTCCACCGGTCCTCCAAAATCGCATTGCGCACCGTGAGCGCCGAGATCAGGGCCTCGTACTTTGCGGCGACTCTGAGTAACTCCCTCGTTGAGCTTCGTCCCAGGCAGGTGGTGACGTCCAGCACGATCTCCGACCTAATTTTCGCGATCTCCGCGGAAATTCGGCCGAGGCCACCTCTCACGATCTCCATTGCCTCGAGCTCCTCTACGCATTCTCCTTCTCCGGTGGCAGCGGCGCCAGCAGCGGCGCCAGCTGCGACGCCGACGCAGGCATCGGCAGAGGAGGCAGCGGGGACAGTGCCAGCAGCGGGGACGATGGCAGCAACGGGAGCCGGCGGCGATGGCATCTCCAGCGATGACAGCGTCTTCTCCACAAGTTGCTTCGGTCCACCACTGCCTCCGTCGATGGCCACATACTTGGCCTGTGAGGCATCCCTCGCAGCTGCACCTCTGCCACGCTTTCCCTTCGACCGACCCTGCCTATCACGGCTAACACTGCCGCTACGACTGCTCGCAGACTCACTGCCCGAGCATCCACCTGCCGTCTCCATCGGAGATGGAGCCATTTTCCTCCTACCACCAAACTTACTCGAGCAAGTACACTTACCCGATACGCAAGTTTAGCCGGTACACACACCCGCTAGAACAGCTGACTGCGAGAGAGAAAGCTCGCTCTCGCCGCTTTTGCTCTCACGAAAGTTCTCGCGGCTGCACTCACCCACGCGCACGTGTGGAAATTTTCCAAAAAGGAAAACGGCGATTTCCACTCTTACCGCTCACTTTTCAAAATTGTTTTTACACAGGCGTCTTCCTTGCACTAAACTGCGAATTTTAGTCCAATTTCGAGCTCTGTACACCCAGAAATAACTTTGAAATGACCGTTTGATTGGGACCACGAGAAAACACACGTCCGTCGTTAATCCATTCATGCGCGTCACTGATAGGGACAGGTGTGTCTCGGATCCCTCCGAACTTATTTAACGTGACGTGTTCCGCACTGAAGGGATTACAGCCACGGCATTCTAATATACCCACAAGGGAGTATATAATGCAAGGGTCTGGGTTAAGCGCCAAACCAACGCCCTGGACTAGAAGCTATAGCTATGTACATAGCAACCACCCCAGTAGCAATTTAAGTACTTGCTTGTCGGGCAAGCACTCCCCCTTGCATAGGGGCGAGATCTATCTAAAATCTCTACTGTTCTTTGGGTCGCAGCACCCGAGTTGTATTAACGCAACATCCACGTCGAGCCCGGGGACTCTACCCGCGATATAGGTGTCAACCACAGCCACCACGAAACTCCCACTAGGGGGCCGACCTCAATGAGTAGCCTTGGAGAACCACTCAACCCGTGGCACCGAAATTTCAGGCTCGGTGGGCCTCACCCCTTCAGCTCCGACAAGCTCGGATGGGGCAACCATGTCATATTAGTCGCCTCCTACGACAAGCAATGACAAGCTGTGGCAGTATTCTTCGCCGTTGCCACACGGCAAGGGGGTTTTGGGACTATTGTCCCGGCGCCTGCGGTTCATCCCTCGTCGCTTCCATCCTACGCCTCGAGAAGGCAGCATCAGCAAAAGCTCCTAGGAGACGCATCCGTTCTGGGGTCTCGACTACTCCTGCGACGTTCCATCGTTCTTGGACTCGAACAATGCCAAGGGCATCCAAGTCACGCAAATCGCTATAGAGGCGGCACTCACATAGTACGTGAAGCCAGTCCTCACTCTCCTCTCCACATGAGCATGCGGTTGTGGTGCTGAGGGTTCTACCATGGAGGAAAGCGTTGAACGACCCGTGTCCTGTCAGCAAGAATCCGGCTCTTAAGGTGAAGACAAAGTCCTTCCTCTTGTAGACGAACGCTGCCTCTGGGAAAAACTGGCGAGTCACAAAACCGTGAGCCGCTTGGTCCCATCTGAGTTGCCACTCATTTAGCAGACATTCGTCTAGCAGAGCCATCTTGGATTTCCAGTCCAACACAGACAAGTCCTGTCCATAGAGCCAGTCGCTCTCGTCCAGGGGAACGTGCTTTCTGAGCTTAAACTTCACTGCCATCCTGTGAGCATCTAAATCCATTGGAGGAGCACCAGCAAGCACCTGCAGTGCCACCGTGGACACTGTGCGGCATACCGGTAGGCATCCTAATAGGATGGTCCTCTGGCACGAGGTGAGGAGTCTTAAGGACTTGCCCTTGCTCGCCGCCTTGTACCAGACCGAGGCACCGAAGAGTGCACAGGGGACCATGAGTCCGCTGTATATCGTCCTCTTAGCACGGGAGCTGAGCCCCCAATCGACTCGGAGCACCCGTGCTAGCCCTCCGGCAACTCCAGCCAGCCGATCTCTGAGAGCAGAGATATGCGGGAGAAAGCTCATCCGCTCGCCGACTAAGATGCCAAGGTACCGGCATTTGGTGACGTATGGCAGGCTTGCTCCAGCAAACCGTACCGTCGGTCTCCTAGTGTCTGAAAGATTCCCTTTCAGCAACATGATTGCCGTCTTGCTGGTTGACACACTCACTCCAACCTCAGCTCCCCAGGCTCCCACGATGTCCATCAACTGCTCGCCCTTTCGCTCCAGATCGGCACGGGAATTCCCATCGACGAAAAGTAGCAAGTCATCTGCAAACGCGCTCAGAGCACAATGTGGCTCCAGGCGCTGAAGCAGCACATCCATCAGTAGGTTCCAAATAAATGGACCACTGACGGACCCTTGCGGGCAGCCCCGTGTAACCGACACTGTGGCCGCTTCGTAACTGCTGATGATACTGGCACTTCGACCGGAGAAATAACTTTTCCACAAGTCTATCTCTCGACAGCCGACGTCGATAAGCCGATCCAGCACCGCGTTCCACTCAACATTGTCGAAGGCACCCTTGAAATCAACAAAGATTCCCAGCACCCTCCTCTCGCGGCTGGTGGAAACGGTGTTTTTAGCGTGCATCCACGCATCCTCAACGCAGCGTCCAGGCCGAAATCCAAATTGCCATCTGCAGCCATCCGGTAGCACATCCTTCAGTCGATTCACCATGATCCCTTCCAGCACCTTTCCGAACACTGGCAAAAGGCATATGCCACGATAAGAGGCAGGATCGCTCCTGTCCTTATCTGGCCCCTTTACCAGCGGTATCACTCTCGGGTGTTTCCACTCGGCAGGAAAATATCCTGCCGAGAGGCATCGAGAGTACAACTTCGTCAGGTGCTGAGGGATAGCACGCCATACCTCCTTGACGATCCCACCCGTGATACCGTCCATTCCCGGCGATCGCCGGCTTCTCAGCTTCGCGACGCTGGTTGCCACCTCGAAAGCTTCGAGGTTCGGTGGAGCAGCAGGAGTTATACCCTCACGCACTGTGGATTCCGCAACAGGGAAGAAGTTGCGGAGGAGTATATCTGCGCAGTCGTGCCATGTCGTAAGTAGCGCGCCGTTCGACCTAAGACATCCAAGATCGGTTGTCTTTTTCCGGCCTCGGCATATTCGGTAGGCGTGCCCCCATGGATCATCCTTGTGCCGTCCCACGAAGTCCCGCCAGTTTTGTTCCTTTGTCATCAGGATAAGCTTCTTATACTGGCCTGAGGCAAGCCTTAATCCAGCGGCAAGTCGCTCAACATCGCCGGTGTCACTCCGACGAGCTGCCTGCAGCCTGCGCCTCAGTCTCCTGACCTCTTGGCGCTTGGTACTCAGTTCAGGATTCCACCATATTACGTTTCCCCTTGCTGCAGGTATCCTGCGCCCTATTACCCTGTCGCACACTTCGTGTACGATGGAGCGAAGGGCTGACACATGATCATCCAACGGCGATTCCTCCAGTTCCTCGAGACATTCAGCTGCATCCCTTTGTTCTACTCTGAATCTTCGCCAACTTGCATTGGAGAGCCTCCATTGCGGTACCGGAGCTAGGCTCTCAACGGTACTGCTTGGATCTGGAGTAACCTCAACAGTGATGATGTTGTGGTCACTCAGCTCCCAGAAGTCAACTCTCCATTCGTATGTTGCCCACACACGCGCTGCTTCGTTGGTGAAGGTCACGTCGATATCACTTCTGGAGCGGTGATTATCGAACGTGAACACCTGGCTGGCCGTATTAAGCACACAGACACCGCTTGCGATGATCCACTCGTCCATGTGCTGTCCCCGTTCGCGATTCAGACGGTCTCCAGAGTTAGCTGGAGTTTTGCTGAACCACATCGGGGAAACCGCATTCGCATCAAGTCCGAGGATTATCGGTGTCCTGCTGGCTAGCAGCAGAACCGTATCCAGGTAGTCAGTGTAGGGCTGCAGGGCAGCTGAGTACTGGCAGTATACGGAGGACAGAAAAATGGTGCCGTATTTTCCTGTGACACTCACGCACACTCCATAATCCGTCGTCAATGTCTCGATGGGCATGCAGATGGCAGACGGGTCGTCCACGATGATGGCAGCTTTCTTCCTTTTGTCAGCGAAGATTCTCATGCCTCCAGGGAGTCCAGTGAGACGCTTGCCTGCGTCCACATAGGGCTCCTGAATGAGTGCGAACAGGTGGCCAGCATCTCTCATCCGCTTTGCAAGCTCGATGACAGCGCAACGGCCTCGACCACAATTCGCTTGGATGAAGCTGAACATGTTAATGTCTAGCTTGCACCCTGGCTAGCACAGCGCTATATATCGGGCATCCACCCGAGAGCATATAGTGCCCCGAGGGTAGCCCTTTATGGCGGCAGTTACGGCAGTCCACCGCATTTTTGCACTTCGCCGCGACGTGGTCGTTCTGTCCGCACTGGCGGCAGACCTGGTTTTCTCTAGCGTACCGACACTCGCTGACTTTGTGGTCAAAACCAAGGCATCGGTGGCACGCATAGGTGCGCACTTGAGAGCGGCAGCGGTAAGAGAACCACTTGATATACACCCTCCCGCTTTCGAGAACGGCCAACGCCTGATCATCTACTTCCAGCGTCACGTTTATAGTGGCGCTGTTAGCTGCTGACCAGGGCTTGGTCGCCAGGACTACCGCCTTCTGGAACTCCTTCAGCGACATCTCCTCGAAGTTTTTCTCTTTTAACTCCATCATGAACTCATCCGGCGTCACAGTGGTGTCCACATCCTGTACCGTCACCCTGGGTTTTGCGGCAGTGTTTTTGGACACCTTAAGGCCCACCTCAGCGAATTTTGCGGAGGCAACGATTTTCGACATCTCCGCCTGCGATGGCGTGCGAATAATCGCGCCGCCCCGCTTCAACTCTCGCACCTCATGCACTCTGACGCCCAAAGCAGGCGCTACCTCTTTGCGGACCTTGTCCGCAATTTGCCTCCCTGATAAGGCCGGATCATCACATGCAACGACTGCCGACCAGGTCTCCCGGATTTTCCGCGGTGCGGCTACAGGGGCATAGGGGGCGACAGGGGCAGCAGGTGAGGCGATAAGGTGCGCGCCTCTAGCAGCGGCGGCTGCGTATGAGACGGCCGAGGCAACCGGTGTCTGCTTCTTAAGGCGGTCCTCAAGCACTCCAATCCGTATAAGGAGGGCTGCAACAACCTCCTCGTAGCGCTTGGCTACGGACTGCACCTTCACGTTTGTGGCCGGGTTGGCATAGGAGACCATGAACATCCTACCGATCTCCGATCGGATGTCCCCCATCTCGGCAGCGACGGCACCATTACCTCTCCACTCCCTATCCGAGAAGGATTTTAGAGGACTGGCTGGTGCAACGAAGGTCTTCTCGTGTTCAGCAGAGGATGCAGCAGCGGCGGGGGCTGCGGGAGCGGCAGGGGCTGCGGCAAGGGCAGCGACAGGCGCAGCGGCAGCGGCAGCAGCAGGGGCAGCGGCAGCGGCAGCGGCAGGGGCTGTCGCAGTGTCAGCGGCAGTTGCATCCAGTGCCATCAACTTGCACCTAGAGGCGTCCCTCAGCGGCGCTTTATTGCGCTTACCTCTGGGTCGTCCTCTGCCCCCACTGCTTCCCCTACTACTAGCACTCTCACTGCCAGAATCTCCAACATCCATTTTGGGTGGCGCCATCCGCCGGTTATCGGCAGTTCCAACCCAAAAGCTTTTCCACCAAGGACTTACCCCTTTATTATCAGCTGGTCGGAAAGCTCTATCAGCTGATCAGCTGATAAAAGTTTAGCGGTGACACAAACCGCACAGCTGTTTTAGGCAAAATGTGCCTAAATAAGCCTAACGCCTCTCTCAAGAGAGCGCCTCTCTCGTGACACACGTGGCGCAATGGAAAATTTCCAATGGGAAAAACCCAATTTCACCCGGTTTCACCACTTTTACACAAGGAAAACACGCGCACTGGGTTCGCAGGCACAAAACACGAATTTCGTGCTGTTTCTAGCTTCGTATCTGGTCTCTATCAGTCAATATTGGCTACACTCGCGGAGCGTACGGAAAACACGTCTGTTCGCACAAGCGATCTAACACCGACTGTGTAGAAAGGGACAGTAGGAATCTCGTTAATCCATTCATGCGCGTCACTAATTAGATGACGAGGCATTTGGCTACCTTAAGAGAGTCATAGTTACTCCCGCCGTTGACCCGCGCTTACTTGAATTTCTTCACTTTGACATTCAGAGCACTGGGCAGAAATCACATTGTGTCAACACCCGCTAGGGCCATCACAATGCTTTGTTTTAATTAGACAGTCGGATTCCCCAAGTCCGTGCCAGTTCTGAATTGATTGTTAATTGATAATCGTTATAATTAATAAGAACTAATTGGTTTAACCCAATTAGTATTCTTAAAAATTTTAGCAAGAAAGTTCCACAATTGGCTACGTAACTAAACTATCCGGGAACAAGTTAGCTAGAAACTCTATTTACCCAGAACGAGCACATAAACCATGTTATTGTTTCCCAATCAAGCCCGACTATCTCAATCTTCAGAGCCAATCCTTATCCCGAAGTTACGGATCTAATTTGCCGACTTCCCTTACCTACATTATTCTATCGACTAGAGACTCTTCACCTTGGAGACCAGCTGCGGATATTGGTACGGCCTGTTGAGAAGTTGCGTGTCCCCACCATAAATTTTCAAGGTCCGAGGAGAAAATATCGACACAACAGTATATGTCATGCTCTTCTAGCCCATCTACCATATCTCTCTGCGAAAGACTTCCATGGCTACGGCTATAAAACAGAAAAGAAAACTCTTCCGATATCTCTCGACGGCTTCTTTATGGTCGTTGCCAGGATGAGCACGAGGCCCATATTTAATAACAAACGGATACTCAACAGGTTACGGAATTGGAACCGTATTCGCTTTCGTTAAAAATTATTCAAGTATATTAATTTAGCTAGATTTTATATAATATATATATTTGTTTGGCATTTGTATTTTACTTGAAAATTTTCGGCTTTCGCCTTGAACTTAGGACCGACTAACTCGTGATCAACCACTGTTCACACAAAACCCTTCTCCACTTCAGTCCTCCAAGGTCTCATTCGATTATTTGCTACTACCACCAAGATCTGTACCAATGGCAGCTCCATGCAGGCTTACGCCAAACACTTCTACGCATACCATTGTACCTTCCTACTCACTAAAGTTTCAAAATTTATATTACAAGTAATATAAATCATCTACTTTAGCGGTAATGTATAGGTATACAACTTAAGCGCCATCCATTTTAAGGGCTAGTTGCTTCGGCAGGTGAGTTGTTACACACTCCTTAGCGGATTTCGACTTCCATGATCACCGTCCTGCTGTTTTAAGCAACCAACGCTTTTCATGGTATTTGCATGAGTTGTTAATTTGGGCACCGTAACATTACGTTTGGTTCATCCCACAGCGCCAGTTGTGCTGTGGGATGAACCCACTGGGCACATTATATCATAACCTTGAACTTCATATCAAGAAAAGTAAGGTTCTTACCCATTTAAAGTTTGAGAACAGGTTAAAGATCGTTTCGACCCTAAGGCTTTGCCAGATAAGATTATTTTATATAATATTAATTAGTCAAGTTAATTACGCTATTAGGTTTATATCCCAATAACTTGCACATATGTTAGACTCCTTGGTCCGTGTTTCAAGACGGGTCCCGAAGGTATCCTGAATCTTTCGCATTGTTAATCCTACAAGTGCATATAATAAACACAAAAATCAATGATAATTATGCCATTATATAATTCCGAAAAATTAACGCACTGTATTCATATAAATCTATCAGCACTTTATCAAATTAATAACATTTATTCTGTGTTAAAATGCAAGCAAATTAATTTGAATAAACTATAAGTTATATTTTATGATAAATTTGGTATGCTAATAGATTACAATGTCCTTATATGGAAAAAATGCACACTATTATCATAATATTATCATCATCTAGTAATCATTAACGTTATACCGGCCTGGCACCCTCTATGGGTAAAATCCTTGTTAGTTTCTTTTCCTCCCCTAATTAATATGCTTAAATTCAGGGCGTAGTCCCATATGAGTTGAGGTTGTGTATAACTTTTATATGCAATTAATTCTTTATATATAATGATAAAACATTTTATTAAATTCGTTATATTAATAATATCTGTATATAAATGGCATTTGTTTGATTTAACGAATCAACGAAGAACAATAATATTGTCAACGGTTTTCTATTTTCTAATCATTAATAAGAGACAATTCTAGATAAATTTTTATGCTAGACATTTCTCAGTATCATTTGATTGAAAAAGAAAATATTTCTCTTTGTTTTTCACATTTAAATTATTTACTAATGTGAGATAATGTTTTTCATATATTTTTTAATATTATGAATAAAATAATTAAATTATTATTATCCAATAATATACCATATGCTTATAAAATTTCATTATAAAATTTGTATAAGCAACTTAATTAGCATAGTCTTACAACCCTCAACCATATGTAGTCCAAGCAGCACTATAAAATTAATTAAAGTACATAACAGCATGGACTGCGATATGCGTTCAAAATGTCGATGTTCATGTGTCCTGCAGTTCACACGATGACGCACAGTTTGCTGCGTCCTTCATCGACCCATGAGCCGAGTGATCCACCGCTTAGAGTTTTATAAATTGGTTTCTTAATTTTGTCAAATATGTTTTTATTGAAAGAAATTAAAAATACACCATTTTACTGGCATATATCAATTCCTTCAATAAATTTATTTTTATACCTAAAACGAATGCTGCGAAATGTCTTAGTTTTATATAACCAATATATATCAAAGTATTTCTTTTTAAATTGCATTTATTGTATATAAATATATATATATATATATATATTAATACTTTTTTAGCGATATAAATTGAAATTTATATAAAACATTAACCTGTATAAAACCAGGTACAACATTGTACATTTTAGGTTGTTGCATTATCCAATGTATGCGCATAACTGAGATGAACAATACATATCGCAACGCGTGTATATTATGGTCCATATACACACAGTATTTTAATTGTGTTTATATACAATAATAATTTAATATTATTATTTTAATAATTCGATTTGCTTGTTCGAATTTTTATTTGTTTGCTTTGGCTGCTTATTAATTTCTCTCATATGTATTAAATACAATATATAATTTTAATATTTGCATTATTTCGATTTATCAAATTAATAACATTTATTCTGTGTTAAAATGCAAGCAAATTAATTTGAATAAACTATAAGTTATATTTTATGATAAATTTGGTATGCTAATAGATTACAATGTCCTTATATGGAAAAAATGCACACTATTATCATAATATTATCATCATCTAGTAATCATTAACGTTATACCGGCCTGGCACCCTCTATGGGTAAAATCCTTGTTAGTTTCTTTTCCTCCCCTAATTAATATGCTTAAATTCAGGGCGTAGTCCCATATGAGTTGAGGTTGTGTATAACTTTTATATGCAATTAATTCTTTATATATAATGATAAAACATTTTATTAAATTCGTTATATTAATAATATCTGTATATAAATGGCATTTGTTTGATTTAACGAATCAACGAAGAACAATAATATTGTCAACGGTTTTCTATTTTCTAATCATTAATAAGAGACAATTCTAGATAAATTTTTATGCTAGACATTTCTCAGTATCATTTGATTGAAAAAGAAAATATTTCTCTTTGTTTTTCACATTTAAATTATTTACTAATGTGAGATAATGTTTTTCATATATTTTTTAATATTATGAATAAAATAATTAAATTATTATTATCCAATAATATACCATATGCTTATAAAATTTCATTATAAAATTTGTATAAGCAACTTAATTAGCATAGTCTTACAACCCTCAACCATATGTAGTCCAAGCAGCACTATAAAATTAATTAAAGTACATAACAGCATGGACTGCGATATGCGTTCAAAATGTCGATGTTCATGTGTCCTGCAGTTCACACGATGACGCACAGTTTGCTGCGTCCTTCATCGACCCATGAGCCGAGTGATCCACCGCTTAGAGTTTTATAAATTGGTTTCTTAATTTTGTCAAATATGTTTTTATTGAAAGAAATTAAAAATACACCATTTTACTGGCATATATCAATTCCTTCAATAAATTTATTTTTATACCTAAAACGAATGCTGCGAAATGTCTTAGTTTTATATAACCAATATATATCAAAGTATTTCTTTTTAAATTGCATTTATTGTATATAAATATATATATATATATATTAATACTTTTTTAGCGATATAAATTGAAATTTATATAAAACATTAACCTGTATAAAACCAGGTACAACATTGTACATTTTAGGTTGTTGCATTATCCAATGTATGCGCATAACTGAGATGAACAATACATATCGCAACGCGTGTATATTATGGTCCATATACACACAGTATTTTAATTGTGTTTATATACAATAATAATTTAATATTATTATTTTAATAATTCGATTTGCTTGTTCGAATTTTTATTTGTTTGCTTTGGCTGCTTATTAATTTCTCTCATATGTATTAAATACAATATATAATTTTAATATTTGCATTATTTCGATTTATCAAATTAATAACATTTATTCTGTGTTAAAATGCAAGCAAATTAATTTGAATAAACTATAAGTTATATTTTATGATAAATTTGGTATGCTAATAGATTACAATGTCCTTATATGGAAAAAATGCACACTATTATCATAATATTATCATCATCTAGTAATCATTAACGTTATACCGGCCTGGCACCCTCTATGGGTAAAATCCTTGTTAGTTTCTTTTCCTCCCCTAATTAATATGCTTAAATTCAGGGCGTAGTCCCATATGAGTTGAGGTTGTGTATAACTTTTATATGCAATTAATTCTTTATATATAATGATAAAACATTTTATTAAATTCGTTATATTAATAATATCTGTATATAAATGGCATTTGTTTGATTTAACGAATCAACGAAGAACAATAATATTGTCAACGGTTTTCTATTTTCTAATCATTAATAAGAGACAATTCTAGATAAATTTTTATGCTAGACATTTCTCAGTATCATTTGATTGAAAAAGAAAATATTTCTCTTCGTTTTTCACATTTAAATTATTTACTAATGTGAGATAATGTTTTTCATATATTTTTTAATATTATGAATAAAATAATTAAATTATTATTATCCAATAATATACCATATGCTTATAAAATTTCATTATAAAATTTGTATAAGCAACTTAATTAGCATAGTCTTACAACCCTCAACCATATGTAGTCCAAGCAGCACTATAAAATTAATTAAAGTACATAACAGCATGGACTGCGATATGCGTTCAAAATGTCGATGTTCATGTGTCCTGCAGTTCACACGATGACGCACAGTTTGCTGCGTCCTTCATCGACCCATGAGCCGAGTGATCCACCGCTTAGAGTTTTATAAATTGGTTTCTTAATTTTGTCAAATATGTTTTTATTGAAAGAAATTAAAAATACACCATTTTACTGGCATATATCAATTCCTTCAATAAATTTATTTTTATACCTAAAACGAATGCTGCGAAATGTCTTAGTTTTATATAACCAATATATATCAAAGTATTTCTTTTTAAATTGCATTTATTGTAAATAAATATATATATATATATATTAATACTTTTTTAGCGATATAAATTGAAATTTATATAAAACATTAACCTGTATAAAACCAGGTACAACATTGTACATTTTAGGTTGTTGCATTATCCAATGTATGCGCATAACTGAGATGAACAATACATATCGCAACGCGTGTATATTATGGTCCATATACACACAGTATTTTAATTGTGTTTATATACAATAATAATTTAATATTATTATTTTAATAATTCGATTTGCTTGTTCGAATTTTTATTTGTTTGCTTTGGCTGCTTATTAATTTCTCTCATATGTATTAAATACAATATATAATTTTAATATTTGCATTATTTCGATTTGCTTGTTCGAAATTTCATTTGATCTATATTAGATCTCATATACATTTTGGCAATTCATATTTTATTTGTATTACTATAATGTATTTATTATAATATAAACAAATATTTTATTAACGGTAAGGATATTAAAACATTAATGATCCTTCCGCAGGTTCACCTACGGAAACCTTGTTACGACTTTTACTTCCTCTAAATAATCAAGTTCGGTCAACTTTTGCGAAACAACCGTAACACGCAAGGCGTCACAGTGATCACGTCCGGAGACCTCACTAAATAATTCAATCGGTAGTAGCGACGGGCGGTGTGTACAAAGGGCAGGGACGTAATCAATGCGAGTTAATGACTCACACTTACTGGGAATTCCAAGTTCATGTGAACAGTTTCAGTTCACAATCCCAAGCATGAAAGTGGTTCAGCGGTTTACCCGGACCTCTCGGTCTAGGAAATACACGTTGATACTTTCATTGTAGCGCGCGTGCAGCCCAGGACATCTAAGGGCATCACAGACCTGTTATTGCTCAATCTCATTATTGCTAGACGCAATTTGTCCATTTAAGAAGCTAGTGTCCTTATAATGGGACAAACCAACAGGTACGGCTCCACTTATATAAACACATTCAAACACAATAAACATTTTACTGCCACCATGAATGAAGGCTATATAAGCTTCAACACCATAATCCTGAAGATATCTATTTAATATATTTGAGTCTCGTTCGTTATCGGAATTAACCAGACAAATCACTCCACGAACTAAGAACGGCCATGCACCACCACCCATAGATTCGAGAAAGAGCTATCAATCTGTCTTACACACTTATGTTCGGACCTGGTAAGTTTTCCCGTGTTGAGTCAAATTAAGCCGCAGGCTCCACTCCTGGTGGTGCCCTTCCGTCAATTCCTTTAAGTTTCAGCTTTGCAACCATACTTCCCCCGGAGCCCAAAAGCTTTGGTTTCCCGGGAAGCGACTGAGAGAGCCATAAAAGTAGCTACACCCAATTGCTAGCTGGCATCGTTTATGGTTAGAACTAGGGCGGTATCTGATCGCCTTCGAACCTCTAACTTTCGTTCTTGATTAATGAAAACATCTTTGGCAAATGCTTTCGCTTAAGTTAGTCTTACGACGGTCCAAGAATTTCACCTCTCGCGTCGTAATACTAATGCCCCCAAACTGCTTCTATTAATCATTACCTCTTGATCTGAAAACCAATGAAAGCAGAACAGAGGTCTTATTTCATTATCCCATGCACAGAATATTCAGGCATTTGAAGCCTGCTTTAAGCACTCTAATTTGTTCAAAGTAATTGTACCGGCCCACAATAACACTCGTTTAAGAGCACTAATGCAGGTTTTTAAATAGGAGGAACATATGAAAAAATACAAGTATCTAAGCACATGTAAGAACTCCACCGGTAATACGCTTACATACATAAAGGTATAGTACTAACCACAATTGTAAGTTGTACTACCCGTATGAAGCACAAGTTCAACTACGAACGTTTTAACCGCAACAACTTTAATATACGCTATTGGAGCTGGAATTACCGCGGCTGCTGGCACCAGACTTGCCCTCCAATTGGTCCTTGTTAAAGGATTTAAAGTGTACTCATTCCAATTACAGGGCCTCGGATATGAGTCCTGTATTGTTATTTTTCGTCACTACCTCCCCGAGCTGGGAGTGGGTAATTTACGCGCCTGCTGCCTTCCTTAGATGTGGTAGCCGTTTCTCAGGCTCCCTCTCCGGAATCGAACCCTGATTCCCCGTTACCCGTTGCAACCATGGTAGTCCTAGATACTACCATCAAAAGTTGATAGGGCAGACATTTGAAAGATCTGTCGTCGGTACAAGACCATACGATCTGCATGTTATCTAGAGTTCAACCAATATAACGATCTTGCGATCGCTTGGTTTTAGCCTAATAAAAGCACATGTTCCATAAGGTTCATGTTTTAATTGCATGTATTAGCTCTAGAATTACCACAGTTATCCAAGTAACTGTTAACGATCTAAGGAACCATAACTGATATAATGAGCCTTTTGCGGTTTCACTTTTAATTCGTGTGTACTTAGACATGCATGGCTTAATCTTTGAGACAAGCATATAACTACTGGCAGGATCAACCAGAATAATGTTTTTATTCATATTTCATTCATATTTTTTGAATAGAAATTAGCAATATATATGTTGTTATAGATTTTATTTCTATCGAATACGGCCATTTTTATATAGCATTCGTATACGTTTGTTTTCCAATTTATACTTGTTTCGCCACTAATAATAACAAGTTTTTATTGATGTCAAAAAGAATCATATTCTTTATAAACACAATGTTTATTTTTCATATATTTTCTTTATATATGCACATTTCATTCTAAAATATCATTTTTGTTCGACATACATAATATATTGTATCCACACATGTACAATTTTTGTTTAACCAATATAAGATATTGAGTTAATCATTTGTATTTTGACGATAAATTTAAAATGTATCTATATATATCCATATAAGTGTCTGGTAATATATAAAATAGAACCGAGTGTATATATGATATCATTATTACTACTATATTTATTTCTTAAATAATATATACTTATATATTATTTATATATATATTTCTTTATTATATATTATATAAATTCTTAAATAACTATCTTCATAGCTTTTTTTTATTATCAACAATATTAGTTGATATTAATATTGAAAATGTATTCATAATTACATTTTTATATTTCTTTGGTAGACTTTTATGTACTATTATTATTTAATAATACACATATAATATAAATCATGTTAGCCTACCTCCTAAAATTAACGATAAAATTCGGAAACAATTTGTTATTCTATGTACAATAGAAACTTGGCCTTTGTTTCAACGTAATTATATTTGGGCTTGAAATATTAACCGCCGAGCCAAGTCTCGTATTCAAATAAATGAATAAAGAAACAAAAATGACGGATAATATCTTCTCTACTGACATATGTCAATAGCAGACGGCCGGCCCATTGACCATCCTATAGTAGTTTTTGGACACGCTGTCTCCCATTCGGGTATATTCAATTTACTTTGCCACTCACCCATATAGTGTTCTCTTATATAATAAGAAAACGCACTTTTATTTTCATTATATGGATATATTGCCTTCCTCATATTTGCCACACCACCTATAGTAGTTACTGCTTACTATACTAGGGGCTACCCGCTCCGTATGATATTCTCTCATATAACAAGAGAATGCAAGAAATATTCGTATTTTATGAATATAATCCATTTATTTTTCAATATCCATACGTTTTACTTTGTTTTTTGTACGGTATTGACAAAATCCTATGCATTTGCGTAAGATTTATTTTGCCACAATTTATAGTACTAGTGCTGCCCTCAATAGGTATAAATATCTCATTTCGCTAGTAGTGTATGGGGAAATTCTACTAGCTATTCTCATAAATATGTCACTTATATGCCATATCTATACAATTCATGCACTTTTATATGTATATTTGCTATATTATACATTATTATGCCTTATAGGTATTATACCTATAAGCCATATCCATACGATTGCTTTATATAAATATATGTATAATTTTTTATACATAATTTTTTTTTATTTATGTATGGTTTTTTATTCATATCCATATACTGTATTCACTTTTATATGGATATGATTGGCGTTTTATATAGTATTGACAAAATCATAAGTTTGACCAATGCGAGGAGAGGTCCGCCAACGACCACCTCCCTATAGGTGTTTTTGGACACGCTGTCTCCCATTCGACTGCTTACTATACTAGGGGCTACCCGCTCCATATGATATTCTCTCATATAACAAGAGAATGCAAGAAATATTCGTATTTTATGAATATAATCCATTTATTTTTCAATATCCATACGTTTTACTTAGTTTTTTGTACGGTATTGACAAAATCCTATGCATTTGCATAAGATTTTTTTGAAACAATTTATAGAACTAGTGCCGCCCTCACTAGGTATAAATATCTCATTTCGCTAGAAGTGTATGGGGAAATTCTACTAGCTATTCTCATAAATATGTCACTTATATGCCATATCTATACAATTTATGCACTTTTATATGTATATTTGCTAATATTATACATTATTATGCCTTATAGGTATTATACCTATAAGCCATATACATACGATTTCATTTTTTTATTTATATATGGTTTTGTATTTATAACCATATACCGTATTTACTTTTATAAGGATATTATTGGCGTTTTATATATTATTGACAAAAATATAAGATTGACAAACACTTTTATAAGTCTTTTAGTTAAAATTGTCATTTTTAATTGACTATCTAAACACTAGAAATATTTGCACATGGAGAAAAGAGTATGAAAATTGGTCGCGTCACTAATAATATCGCGATACATTTTTACTACCATCAAAATACCATATACGTTTATATGTCCTCTTTATTTAATTTGGTTTCTAAACCTCAGGAATAGTTTTAATTATATGTGCGCTCTAAGTTGAATGAATTTCTTGAATCTCTTTACTTCAATTTCTAAGACTTAGAAATATTTATAAATATATGTCCTATTGCATAATATTTTTTTATCGCTTCACTTATAAAATAACGATCCTGCCTTTCTACCTTTGAATAAACATTCATATAAACATGGAGAAAAAAACGTTCGCATCAGTAACAGTATGTGACGATAAAATTTTGCTAACATTAAAAGGAACATATTTTAATATGTCAACTCTTAGTTGAATTGGTCAATTGCTTAAGATTCTAGACCTTAGGAATATTGGTATATTATATGTTTGCCAATCTTCGCGTCACTAATAAGATGACGATTCATATTGTTATTATTAGATGGTCGAGTTGTACTTATATTGACATGTTAATCAAATTGGTCTCTTACTTGAAAATCTAGACCTTAGGAATGTAATATATAAAGGATTAAAAATTCGCCACAAAGCCAAGCAAACAATCAATGCATACAAATAGATTGTTGGTTGAACTTTATATAAGAAGTTCAACACAACAAATAAATTATGCAATTTTATTATCGAATCATCAAGCAAAGGATAAGCTTCAGTGGATCGCAGTATGGCAGCTGCTCAACCACTTACAACACCTTGCCTGTTACAAAAGTCGTTTACAATTGATTCTAGGCTTTGTCATTGTATTAAATAATGCTTTTATATGTAACTAGCGCGGCATCAGGTGATCAAAGATCCTCCCAATTTACTATGTTACAAATTACATTGGCATCACATCCATTGTCGTTTAAAAAGTAAATTATAAACTTTAAATGGTTTAGAAGCCATACAATGCAAATTGCCCCTTATTTATCATTGCAGTCCAGCACGGAGGCGTTCAGGCATAATCCAACGGACGTTGCGTCATACCACTGTTCGCCATATTATTGTGCCATTGGTCCGTACCTGCGGTTCCTCTCGTACTACGCAGGAATGCTGTCGCAACAACGTTTTGTCATTAGTAGGGTAAAACTAACCTGTCTCACGACGGTCTAAACCCAGCTCACGTTCCCTTGCATGGGTGAACAATCCAACGCTTGGTGAATTTTGCTTCACAATGATAGGAAGAGCCGACATCGAAGGATCAAAAAGCGACGTCGCTATGAACGCTTGGCCGCCACAAGCCAGTTATCCCTATGGTAACTTTTCTGACACCTCTTGTTAAAAACTCTTTAAACGAAAAGGATCGATAGGCCGAGCTTTTGCTGTCCCTGTGTGTACTGAACACCGAGACACCTTGGGACACCTTCGTTATTATTTGAGAGATGTACCGCCCCAGTCAAACTCCCTACCTGGCAATGTCCTTGAATTGGATCATACCTGAGTAATTGGAGTTATACCAAATTTTCAAATCAAAAATACATAAATGCACCGTTTTATTAAAGAATTTGTTTGCGATTATATAACAAACTCGTGATACTTTGATCAAGAAGCTTGCATCAAAACCCAATACCATAAGATGTAATAAATATATCCGTATAATGGCTAGGAAATGATACACGTTCCATTTAATCAAGTAAGTAAGGAAACAATAAGAGTTGTGGTATTTCATTGGCGATACCAAACCGAGGTCTAATATCTCCCACTTATTCTACACCTCTTATGTCTCCTTACACTGCCAGATTAGAGTCAAGCTCAAAAGGGTCTTCTTTCCCCGCTAATTATTCCAAGCCCGTTCCCTTGGCTGTGGTTTCGCTAGATAGTAGATAGGGACAGTGGGAATCGGATCCCTCCGAACTTATTTAACGTGGCGTGTTCCACACTAAAGGGATTACAACCACGGCACTCACATATGCCCACTTTGGAGCATATAGTGCAGCGGGTCTAGGTTAAGCGCCAGACCAACGCCCCGGACTAGAAGCTATAGCTATGTACATAGCAACCACCCCAGTAGCAATTTAAGTACTTGCTTGTCGGGCAAGCACTTCCCCTTGGGTAGGGGCGAGATCTATCTAAAATCTCTACTGTTCTTTGGGTCGCAGCACCCGAGTTGTATAAACGCAACATCCACGTCGAGCCCGGGGACTCTACCCGCGATCAGCCACAGCCATCACGAAACTCCCACAAGGGGGCCGACCTCAATGAGCAGCCTTGGATAACTGCTCAACCCGTGGTACCGAAAATTACAGGCTCGGTGGGCCTCACCCCTTCAGCTCCGACAAGCTCGGATGGGGCAACCATGTCATATTAGTCGCCTCCTACGACAAGCAATGACAGGCTGTGGCAGTATTCTTCGCTGCACACGGCAGGGATGAGGACTAAGAGTCCCTCCTCCGGTTGAACGCCTCCTCGGCAAACGCTGTAAGCCGTCTGGTCTTCTCCTGATCCGCTGATCCACACCAAGTCCATCGAGGTCTCGCAAATCTTCATAGTTCGGGCAGTCGCATAGAACATGTTGCCAGTCCTCATATGGGTCGCCACATGAGCATGCGGCAGTGCCCGACGCTCTGACACCAAACAGAAATGCGTTTAGCGATCCATGTCCTGTAAGCAAGAATCCGGTACGCATCGTGAATCCAAAGTTAGGATCGCGATAGGCAAATTCGACATCCGGGATGAACTTGTAGGTCACCCGGCCGGATGACTCTACGCTATCCCATCTGTCTTGCCACGCGTGCAGTATGCACTGCTCAGTACGCACCTTCATCTGCCCTCGGCTAAGACTTGTGAGGTCCTCGCCGTAACACAGATCGTACTCCTCCAACGGGTATCCACGCTTAAGCTTGTATTTGGCTGCCACTTGCTTGGCGACCAAATCAAGCGGGGGAGCGCCAGCAAGAACCTGCAGTGCCACAGTAGACACTGTTCGGCAAACCGGGAGGCTACCAAGCAGGATGAGCCTCTGGCAAGAAAGAAGTCGCTTCCTGGCCACTACTTCCTGCGTCGTATCGACATACCATATCGGGGCACCAAATAGCACACAGGGTACCATGAGTCCGGCATAGATGGTCCGCTTGGCTCGAGGACTGAATCCCCAGTCTGCTAGAAGCACACGCGCCAATGCTCCAACGACTCCGGTCATTCGCTGCTTGAGCGAGGTGAAGTGCTTGGAGAATTTCAAGCCTTCTTCGACCGTGATGCCAAGATACCGGCAGCTGCTTACATACGGCAAGCTTGATCCAGCAAGCTTGACCGCTGGGGGCCGACTAAGCACACCCGAAGGATTACGTGCCAAAGGTGGGCGGGCGTTCTCCTTAAGCAGCATTATCACCGTCTTGCTGGTGGAAACGGCAACGCCGACTTTCATCCCCCACGCTTCTACGATGGACATTAGCTGCGCTCCTTTTGTCTCTAGCACGCTTCGGGATTCTCCCTCGACGAGAAGCAGCAGGTCATCCGCGTACGCGCTCAAGGCGCAGTACGACTCAAGGCGTCGGAGCAGAACGTCCATCAGCAAGTCCCATATAAATGGGCCGCTGATTGATCCCTGCGGACAGCCTCTAGTTACGGGAACATTAACTGCCTCGTAACTGCTTCGGATCACTGCGCTTCTGCCTGAGAAAAAGCTCTGCCACAAGCCCATCTAATCGGCTAATCGGCGCAATGCAGCACTCCATTCCACGTTGTCAAAGGCTCCCTTGAAGTCCACGAAAATTCCATTCGCCGGGCTGGCATGAACACTGCTCTTAACGTGCATCCAAGCGTCCTCCACACAACGTCCTTGGCGAAATCCGAATTGCCATCTACAGCCTTCCGGAAGAACTTCCCTCACACGATCCACCATAATGGCCTCGAGCACCTTGCCAAAAACCGGCAGCAGGCAAATTCCGCGATATGACGACGGTTCGCACTTGTCCTTGTCGGGTCCCTTGACCCGATGCCCACGTGGGCATTTCCACTCTGCGGGAAAGTACCCCGACCGGACGCAGTTTGAATACAGCGCCGTCAGATGCTGAGGTATGGCACGCCACACAGCCTTGCAAATCGTCCCGTTGATACCGTCCATGCCAGGCGAGCGCTTGCTCTTCAACCTGGCGACACAAGCATCAACTTCCGAGACATTCAAGGGCGGTGGGATTTCCTCCACGGGGGCAATCGGTGCGTCAGACTCCGCAGCTGGGAAAAAGTTGCGGAGGAGCACTCGCGCACAGTCACTCCAATTGGTGACCAGCTCGCCATTCACGCGGAGGCACCCAATCTCCGTCCGTCTCTTGCGACCTCGGCACATCTTGTAGACGCGCCCCCAGGGATCGTGCGAGTTTTCTCCCACGATGCGTCTCCAGCTGTTCTCCTTGGTCCTCACGATAAGCTTCCTGTAGTCGGCTGTGGCAAGCCTCAGCTCCACTACAGTCAGCTCGGCCACGTCATCATGCTGATGGCGTCTGGCATCCTGAAGACGGCGCCTGAGTCTCCTGACTTGGCGGCGCTTTGCGCAAAGGTCAGCGGTCCACCAACTTACCCTCGTTCTCGGCTGTCCGGGCGTTCTCCTTCCCAACGCAAGGTCGCACACATCGTGCACCATCCTGCGAAGTCTAGACACTTGTTGGTCCAGCGGCAATCCTTGGAAGTCTTCCGGAATCTCGGCTGCCCTATTCACCAATTCCTGTTCGAACAGACGCCAACGTGCATTGGAGAAGTTCCAGGACGGTACCGGAGATAATCTCCCAACGGCATTCGCGGTCGAGGTGCTGGCCACAACGGAAATTACGTTGCGGTCACTCAACTCCCACTCGTCCACTCTCCACTCATATGTGGCTAGCATATGTCCTGCTGAGTTGGCGAATGTCACGTCGATATCGCTGTGCGATCTTATGTTATCGAACGTGTAGCTTTGACTAGGTTGGTTCAAGACCACCGCTCCCTTCGTCAGCATCCACTCGGACAGCAGCTCACCCCGGGAGTAGTTAGTTAGTCCCTCCGGTCGAGGAGGGAGTTTACTAAACCACATGGGGGACGCTGCGTTCGCGTCAAGTCCGAAGATTGCTGGAGTACTACTGGCCAGCAGCAGGACAGAATCCAAGTACCTTAGTTACGACTGGAGGTTGTAGCTGTATTCATCCGGTTGCGGGTTCGGTCTACCATTTGTAAGATTGAGCCAAAACTTCCTTTAATGCACACACACACGCCGTAGTTGTTGGTGAGCGGCTCCACTGGCATGCAGATGACATCGTGGTGGCTGACAAAGATGGCTGCCTTCCCTCGTCGATCGACGAAGCTTCGCACTCCATCCGGCAACACGTCTATCCTCTCGTCACCTGCGTAAGGCTCCTGAACCAGTGCGAACAGACTCTTGCTTTCAAGCAACCGGACTCCGAGCTCGATGGTCGCTGCTCGTCCTCGACCACAGTTTGCTTGGATGAACCTAAACATAAATGTCTAGAGTTCACCCTCGCAAGCACTGCCGCATATACGGGACATCCCGGGGACAGCATGTGGTGTCCCGACGGGTAGCCCTTAAACCGGCAGTTCCGGCAGTCCACCGGCTTCTGGCACTCGCGTGCACTGTGGCCAGTTTGTCCGCACTGTCGGCAGACATTCTCCTTATACCGGCAGTCCTTCACCTTGTGGTCGAAACCCACGCACCTGTGGCATGCGTAAGTGCGCACCAACGCCCGGCAGTTGTACGCAAACCAGCCAATGTACGCCTTGCCGCCGTCAAGCACGTCGAGGGCCGTGGTGCTGACTTCCAGCGTCACATTTACAGTGGCGCCATCCGCCTGCGACCACGATTTCTCTAGCCGCACCTGCTTTTTGAAGGCCTACAGGTCTATTCGGTCCGCGAAGTTGTTTTTAAACAACTCGCTCATAAAATCAGCCGGTGGCGTCGCAGTATCAACATTGCTGACCAGAACTTTTGGAGTCTGGGCTGGGCTTTGCTTCACCTCCAAGCCAGCTTCTGCAAACTTCCTGTTTGCCACAACCTTCCTTATTTCCCCGGACGACGGGGTGCGGATAATGGCACCGCCACGCGCCAGTCCTCTGACTTCATGCAGACGGACTCCTAGTGAAGGAGCAATCTCCTTCCGCACCTTTTCAGCCAGCTGCTGCCCCGAAATGTTCGGGTCTGAGCTGTGCACCACAGCCGACCAGGTCTCGCGCGGCTTCCGCGGCATCGGGACCGGCAGGGCAGGGGGCATGACAGAGGACACCGGCAGGCTGGGGTACGCAGTGGCATACACCGAGGGCATATGGGCGGCTCCATGTTGGATAGTCGGCGGTGGCGGCGTTGGCAGCGGCGTCCTCTTCATTTGCTTCCACCGGTCCTCCAAAATCGCATTGCGCACCGTGAGCGCCGAGATCAGGGCCTCGTACTTTGCGGCGACTCTGAGTAACTCCCTCGTTGAGCTTCGTCCCAGGCAGGTGGTGACGTCCAGCACGATCTCCGACCTAATTTTCGCGATCTCCGCGACGGCAGCATCTCCAGCGATGACAGCGTCTTCTCCACAAGTTGCTTCGGTCCACCACTGCCTCCGTCGATGGCCACATACTTGGCCTGTGAGGCATCCCTCGCAGCTGCACCTCTGCCACGCTGTCCCTTCGACCGACCCTGCCTATCACGGCTAACACTGCCGCTACGACTGCTCGCAGACTCACTGCCCGAGCATCCACCTGCCGTCTCCATCGGAGATGGAGCCATTTTCCTCCTACCACCAAACTTACTCGAGCAAGTACACTTACCCGATACGCAAGTTTAGCCGGTACACACACCCGCTAGAACAGCTGACTGCGAGAGAGAAAGCTCGCTCTCGCCGCTTTTGCTCTCACGAAAGTTCTCGCGGCTGCACTCACCCACGCGCACGTGTGGAAATTTTCCAAAAAGGAAAACGGCGATTTCCACTCTTACCGCTCACTTTTCAAAAATGTTTTTACACAAGCGTCTTCCTTGCACTAAACTGCGAATTTTAGTCCAATTTCGAGCTCTGTACACCCAGAAATAACTTTGAAATGACCGTTTGATTGGGACCACGAGAAAACACACGTCCGTCGTTAATCCATTCATGCGCGTCACTGAGATAGGGACAGGTGTGTCTCGGATCCCTCCGAACTTATTTAACGTGACGTGTTCCGCACTGAAGGGATTACAGCCACGGCATTCTAATATACCCACAAGTGAGTATATAATGCAAGGGTCTGGGTTAAGCGCCAAACCAACGCCCTGGACTAGAAGCTATAGCTATGTACATAGCAACCACCCCAGTAGCAATTTAAGTACTTGCTTGTCGGGCAAGCACTCCCCCTTGCATAGGGGCGAGATCTATCCAAAATCTTTACTGTTCTTTGGGTCGTAGCACCCGAGTTGTATTAACGCAACATCCACGTCGAGCCCGGGGACTCTACCCGCGATATAGGTGTCAACCACAGCCACCACGAAACTCCCACTAGGGAGCCGACCTCAATGAGTAGCCTTGGAGAACCACTCGACCCGTGGCACCGAAATTTCAGGCTCGGTGGGCCTCACCCCTTCAGCTCCGACAAGCTCGGATGGGGCAACAGGCTGTGGCAGTATTCTTCGCCGTTGCCACACGGCAAGGGGGTTTTGGGACTATTGTCCCGGCGCCTGCGGTTCATCCCTCGTCGCTTCCATCCTACGCCTCGAGAAGGCAGCATCAGCAAAAGCTCCTAGGAGACGCATCCGTTCTGGGGTCTCGACTACTCCTGCGACGTTCCATCGTTCTTGGACTCGAACAATGCCAAGGGCATCCAAGTCACGCAAATCGCTATAGAGGCGGCACTCACATAGTACGTGAAGCCAGTCCTCACTCTCCTCTCCACATGAGCATGCGGTTGTGGTGCTGAGGGTTCTACCATGGAGGAAAGCGTTGAACGATCCGTGTCCTGTCAGCAAGAATCCGGCTCTTAAGGTGAAGACAAAGTCCTTCCTCTTGTAGACGAACGCTGCCTCTGGGAAAAACTGGCGAGTCACAAAACCGTGAGCCGCTTGGTCCCATCTGAGTTGCCACTCATTTAGCAGACATTCGTCTAGCAGAGCCATCTTGGATTTCCAGTCCAACACAGACAAGTCCTGTCCATAGAGCCAGTCGCTCTCGTCCAGGGGAACGTGCTTTCTGAGCTTAAACTTCACTGCCATCCTGTGAGCATCTAAATCCATTGGAGGAGCACCAGCAAGCACCTGCAGTGCCACCGTGGACACTGTGCGGCATACCGGTAGGCATCCTAATAGGATGGTCCTCTGGCACGAGGTGAGGAGTCTTAAGGACTTGCCCTTGCTCGCTGCCTTGTACCAGACCGAGGCACCGAAGAGTGCACAGGGGACTATGAGTCCGCTGTATATCGTCCTCTTAGCACGGGAGCTGAGCCCCCAATCGACTCGGAGCACCCGTGCTAGCCCTCCGGCAACTCCAGCCAGCCGATCTCTGAGAGCAGAGATATGCGGGAGAAAGCTCATCCGCTCGCCGACTAAGATGCCAAGGTACCGGCATTTGGTGACGTATGGCAGCCTTGCTCCAGCAAGCCGTACCGTCGGTCTCCTAGTGTCTGAAAGATTCCCTTTCAGCAACATGATTGCCGTCTTGCTGGTTGACACACTCACTCCAACCTCAGCTCCCCAGGCTCCCACGATGTCCATCAACTGCTCGCCCTTTCGCTCCAGATCGGCACGGGAATTCCCATCGACGAAAAGTAGCAAGTCATCTGCAAACGCGCTCAGAGCACAATGTGACTCCAGGCGCTGAAGCAGCACATCCATCAGTAGGTTTGAAATAAATGGAGCACTGACGGACCCTTGCGGGAAGCCCTGTGTAACCGACACTGTGGCCGCTTCGTAACTGCTGATGATACTGGCACTTCGACCGGAGAAATAACTTTTCCACAAGTCTATCTCTCGACAGCCGACGTCGATAAGCCGATCCAGCACCGCGTTCCACTCAACATTGTCGAAGGCACCCTTGAAATCAACAAAGATTCCCAGCACCCTCCTCTTGCGGCTGGTGGAAACGGTGTTTTGGTACTCAGTTCAGGATTCCACCATATTACGTTTCCCCTTGCTGCAGGTATCCTGCGCCCTATTACCCTGTCGCACACTTCATGTACGATGGAGCGAAGGGCTGACACATGATCATCCACCGGCGATTCCTCCAGTTCCTCGAGACATTCAGCTGCATCCCTTAGTTCTACTCTGAATCTTCGCCAACTTGCATTGGAGAGCCTCCATTGCGGTACCGGAGCTAGGCTCTCAACGGTACTGCTTGGATCTGGCGTAACCTCAACAGTGATGATGTTGTGGTCACTCAGCTCCCAGAACTCTCCATTCGTATGTTGCCCACACACGCGCTGCTTCGTTGGTGAAGGTCACGTCGATATCACTTCTGGAGCGGTGATTATCGAACGTGAACACCTGGCTGGCCGTATTAAGCACACAGGCACCGCTTGCGATGATCCACTCGTCCATGTGCTGTCCCCGTTCGCGATTCAGACGGTCTCCAGAGTTAGCTGGAGTTTTGCTGAACCACATCGGGGAAACCGCATTCGCATCAAGTCCGAGGATTGTCGGTGTCCTGCTGGCTAGCAGCAGAACCGTATCCAGGTAGTCAGTGTAGGGCTGCAGGGCACCTGAGTACTGGCAGTATACGGAGGACAGAAAAATGGTGCCGTATTTTCCTGTGACACTCACGCACACTCCATAATCCGTCGTCAATGTCTCGATGGGCATGCAGATGGCAGACGGGTCGTCCACGATGATGGCAGCTTTCTTCCTTTTGTCAGCGAAGATTCTCATGCCTCCAGGGAGTCCAGTGAGACGCTTGCCTGCGTCCACATAGGGCTCCTGAATGAGTGCGAACAGGTGGCCAGCTTTGCAAGCTCGATGACAGCGCAACGGCCTCGACCACAATTCGCTTGGATGAAGCTGAACATGTTAATGTCTAGCTTGCACCCTGGCTAGCACAGCGCTATATATCGGGCATCCACCGGAGAGCATATAGTGCCCCGAGGGTAGCCCTTTATGGCGGCAGTTACGGCAGTCCAACGCATTTTTGCACTTCGCCGCGACGTGGTCGTTCTGTCCGCACTGGCGGCAGACCTGGTTTTCTCTAGCGTACCGACACTCGCTGACTTTGTGGTCAAAACCAAGGCATCGGTGGCACGCATAGGTGCGCACTTGAGAGCGGCAGCGGTAAGAGAACCACTTGATATACACCCTCCCGCTTTCGAGAACGGCCAACGCCTGATCATCTACTTCCAGCGTCACGTTTATAGTGGCGCTGTTAGCTGCTGACCAGGGCTTGGTCGCCAGGACTACCGCCTTCTGGAACTCCTTCAGCGACATCTCCTCGAAAATTTTCTCTTTTAACTCCATCATGAACTCATCCGGCGTCACAGTGGTGTCCACATCCTGTACCGTCACCCTGGGTTTTGCGGCAGTGTTTTTGGACACCTTAAGGCCCACCTCAGCGAATTTTGCGGAGGCAACGATTTTCGACATCTCCGCCTGCGATGGCGTGCGAATAATCGCGCCGCCCCGCTTCAACTCTCGCACCTCATGCACTCTGACGCCCAAAGCAGGCGCTACCTCTTTGCGGACCTTGTCCGCAATTTGCCTCCCTGATAAGGCCGGATCATCACATGCAACGACTGCCGACCAGGTCTCCCGGATTTTCCGCGGTGCGGCTACAGGGGCATAGGGGGCGACAGGGGCAGCAGGTGAGGCGATAAGGTGCGCGCCTCTAGCAGCGGCGGCTGCGTATGAGACGGCCGAGGCAACCGGTGTCTGCTTCTTAAGGCGGTCCTCAAGCACTCCAATCCGTATAAGGAGGGCTGCAACAACCTCCTCGTAGCGGTTGGCTACGGACTGCACCTTCACATTTGTGGCCGGGTTGGCATAGGAGACCATGAACATCCTACCGATCTCCGATCGGATGTCCCCCATCTCGGCAGCGACGGCACCATTACCTCTCCACTCCCTATCCGAGAAGGATTTTAGAGGACTGGCTGGTGCAACGAAGGTCTTCTCGTGTTCAGCAGAGGATGCAGCAGCGGCGGGGGCTGCGGGAGCGGCAGGGGCTGCGGCAAGGGCAGCGACAGGCGCAGCGGCAGCGGCAGCAGCAGGGGCAGCGGCAGCGGCAGCGGCAGGGGCTGTCGCAGTGTCAGCGGCAGTTGCATCCAGTGCCATCAACTTGCACCTAGAGGCGTCCCTCAGCGGCGCTTTATTGCGCTTACCTCTGGGTCGTCCTCTGCCCCCACTGCTTCCCCTACTACTAGCACTCTCACTGCCAGAATCTCCAACATCCATTTTGGGTGGCGCCATCCGCCGGTTATCGGCAGTTCCAACCCAAAAGCTTTTCCACCAAGGACTTACCCCTTTATTATCAGCTGGTCGGAAAGCTCTATCAGCTGATCAGCTTATAAAAAGTTTGGCGGTAACACAAACCGCACAGCTGTTTTAGGCAAAATGTGCCTAAATAAGCCTAACGCCTCTCTCAAGAGAGCGCCTCTCTCGTGACACACGTGGCGCAATGGAAAATTTCCAATGGGAAAAACCCAATTTCACCCGGTTTCACCACTTTTACACAAGGAAAACACGCGCACTGGGTTCGCAGGCACAAAACACGAATTTCGTGCTGTTTCTAGCTTCGTATCTGGTCTCTATCAGTCAATATTGGCTACACTCGCGGAGCGTACGGAAAACACGTCTGTTCGCACGAGCGATCTTACACCGACTGTGTAGATAGGGACAGGTGTGGTGTGTCTCGGATCCCTCCGAACTTATTTAACGTGACGTGTTCCGCACTGAAGGGATTACAGCCACGGCATTCTAATATACCCACAAGGGAGTATATAATGCAAGGGTCTGGGTTAAGCGCCAAACCAACGCCCTGGACTAGAAGCTATAGCTATGTACATAGCAACCACCCCAGTAGCAATTTAAGTACTTGCTTGTCGGGCAAGCACTCCCCCTTGCATAGGGGCGAGATCTATCTAAAATCTCTACTGTTCTTTGGGTCGCAGCACCCGAGTTGTATTAACGCAACATCCACGTCGAGCCCGGGGACTCTACCCGCGATATAGGTGTCAACCACAGCCACCACGAAACTCCCACTAGGGGGCCGACCTCAATGAGTAGCCTTGGAGAACCACTCAACCCGTGGCACCGAAATTTCAGGCTCGGTGGGCCTCACCCCTTCAGCTCCGACAAGCTCGGATGGGGCAACCATGTCATATTAGTCGCCTCCTACGACAAGCAAAGACAGGCTGTGGCAGTATTCTTCGCCGTTGCCACACGGCACTATTGTTTTTTTTTTGGGACTATTGTCCCGGCGCCTGCGGTTCATCCCTCGTCGCTTCCATCCTACGCCTCGAGAAGGCAGCATCAGCAAAAGCTCCTAGGCGACGCATCCGTTCTGGGGTCTCGACTACTCCTGCGACGTTCCATCGTTCTTGGACTTGAACAATGCCAAGGGCATCCAAGTCACGCAAATCGCTATAGAGGCGGCACTCACATAGTACGTGAAGCCAGTCCTCACTCTCCTCTCCACATGAGCATGCGGTTGTGGTGCTGAGGGTTCTACCATGAAGGAAAGCGTTGAACGACCCGTGTCCTGTCAGCAAGAATCCGGCTCTTAAGGTGAAGACAAAGTCCTTCCTCTTGTAGACGAACGCTGCCTCTGGGAAAAACTGGCGAGTCACAAAACCGTGAGCCGCTTGGTCCCATCTGAGTTGCCACTCATTTAGCAGACATTCGTCTAGCAGAGCCATCTTGGATTTGCAGTCCAACACAGACAAGTCCTGTCCATAGAGCCAGTCGCTCTCGTCCAGGGGAACGTGCTTTCTGAGCTTAAACTTTACTGCAATCCTGTGAGCATCTAAATCCATTGGAGGAGTACCAGCAAGCACCTGCAGTGCCACCGTGGACACTGTGCGGCATACCGGTAGGCATCCTAATAGGATGGTCCTCTGGCACGAGGTGAGGAGTCTTAAGGACTTGCCCTTGCTCGCCGCCTTGTACCAGACCGAGGCACCGAAGAGTGCACAGGGGACCATGAGTCCGCTGTATATCGTCCTCTTAGCACGGGAGCTGAGCCCCCAATCGACTCGGAGCACCCGTGCTAGCCCTCCGGCAACTCCCGCCAGCCGATCTCTGAGAGCAGAGATATGCGGGAGAAAGCTCATCCGCTCGCCGACTAAGATGCCAAGGTACCGGCATTTGGTGACGTATGGCAGGCTTGCTCCAGCAAGCCGTACCGTCGGTCTCCTAGTGTCTGAAAGATTCCCTTTCAGCAACATGATTGCCGTCTTGCTGGTTGACACACTCACTCCAACCTCAGCTCCCCAGGCTCCCACGATGTCCATCAACTGCTCGCCCTTTCGCTCCAGATCGGCACGGGAATTCCCATCGACGAAAAGTAGCAAGTCATCTGCAAACGCGCTCAGAGCACAATGTGGCTCCAGGCGCTGAAGCAGCACATCCATCAGTAGGTTTCAAATAAATGGAGCACTGACGGACCCTTGCGGGAAGCCCTGTGTAACCGACACTGTGGCCGCTTCGTAACTGCTGATGATACTGGCACTTCGACCGGAGAAATAACTTTTCCACAAGTCTATCTCTCGACAGCCGACGTCGATAAGCCGATCCAGCACCGCGTTCCACTCAACATTGTCGAAGGCACCCTTGCAATCAACAAAGATTCCCAGCAACCTCCTCTCGCGGCTGGTGGAAACGGTGTTTTTGGCGTGCATCCATGCATCCTCCACGCAGCGTCCAGGCCGAAATCCAAATTGCCATCTGCAGGCATCCGGTAGCACATCCTTCAGTCGATTCACCATGAACCCTTCCAGCACCTTTCCGAACACTGGCAAAAGGCATATGCCACGATAAGAGGCAGGATCGCTCCTGTCCTTATCTGGCCCCTTTACCAGCGGTATCACTCTCGGGTGTTTCCACTCGGCAGGAAAATATCCTGCCGAGAGGCATCGAGAGTACAACTTCGTCAGGTGCTGAGGGATAGCACGCCATACCTCCTTGACGATCCCACCCGTGATGCCGTCCATTCCCGGCGATCGCCGGCTTCTCAGCTTCGCGACGCTGGTTGCCACCTCGAAGGCTTCGAGGGTCGGTGGAGCAGCAGGAGTTATACCCTCACGCACTGTGGATTCCGCAACAGGGAAGAAGTTGCGGAGGAGTATATCTGCGCAGTCGTGCCATGTCGTAAGTAGCGCGCCGTTCGACCTAAGACATCCAAGATCTGTTGTCTTTTTCCGGCCTCGGCATATTCGGTAGACGTGCCCCCATGGATCATCCTTGTGCCGTCCCACGAAGACCCGCCAGTTTTGTTCCTTTGTCATCAGGATAAGCTTCTTATACTGGCCTGAGGCAAGCCTTAATCCAGCGGCAAGTCGCTCAACATCGCCGGTGCCACTCCGACGAGCTGCCTGCAGCCTGCGCCTCAGTCTCCTGACCTCTTGGCGCTTGGTACTTAGTTCAGGATTCCACCATATTACGTTTCCCCTTGCTGCAGGTATCCTGCGCCCTATTACCCTGTCGCACACTTCATGTACGATGGAGCGAAGGGCTGACACATGATCATCCACCGGCGATTCCTCCAGTTCCTCGAGACATTCAGCTGCATCCCTTAGTTCTACTCTGAATCTTCGCCAACTTGCATTGGAGAGCCTCCATTGCGGTACCGGAGCTAGGCTCTCAACGGTACTGCTTGGATCTGGAGTAACCTCAACAGTGATGATGTTGTGGTCACTCAGCTCCCAGAAGTCAACTCTCCATTCGTATGTTGCCCACACACGCGCTGCTTCGTTGGTGAAGGTCACGTCGATATCACTTCTGGAGCGGTGATTATCGAACGTGAACACCTGGCTGGCCGTATTAAGCACACAGGCACCGCTTGCGATGATCCACTCGTCCATGTGCTGTCCCCGTTCCCGATTCAGACGGTCTCCAGAGTTAGCTGGAGTTTTGCTGAACCACATCGGGGAAACCGCATTCGCATCAAGTCCGAGGATTGTCGGTGTCCTGTTGGCTAGCAGCAGAACCGTATCCAGGTAGTCAGTGTAGGGCTGCAGGGCAGCTGAGTACTGGCAGTATACGGAGGACAGAAAAATGGTGCCGTATTTTCCTGTGACACTCACGCACACTCCATAATCCGTCGTCAATGTCTCGATGGGCATGCAGATGGCAGACGGGTCGTCCACGATGATGGCAGCTTTCTTCCTTTTGTCAGCAAAGATTCTCATGCCTCCAGGGAGTCCAGTGAGACGCTTGCCTGCGTCCACATAGGGCTCCTGAATGAGTGCGAACAGGTGGCCAGCATCTCTCATCCGCTTTGCAAGCTCGATGACAGCGCAACGGCCTCGACCACAATTCGCTTGGATGAAGCTGAACATGTTAATGTCTAGCTTGCACCCTGGCTAGCACAGCGCTATATATCGGGCATCCACCCGAGAGCATATAGTGCCCCGAGGGTAGCCCTTTATGGCGGCAGTTACGGCAGTCCACCGCATTTTTGCACTTCGCCGCGACGTGGTCGTTCTGTCCGCACTGGCGGCAGACCTGGTTTTCTCTAGCGTACCGACACTCGCTGACTTTGTGGTCAAAACCAAGGCATCGGTGACACGCATAGGTGCGCACTTGAGAGCGGCAGCGGTAAGAGAACCACTTGATATACACCCTCCCGCTTTCGAGAACGGCCAACGCCTGATCATCTACTTCCAGCGTCACGTTTATAGTGGCGCTGTTAGCTGCTGACCAGGGCTTGGTCGCCAGGACTACCGCCTTCTGGAACTCCTTCAGCGACATCTCCTCGAAAATTTTCTCTTTTAACTCCATCATGAACTCATCCGGCGTCACAGTGGTGTCCACATCCTGTACCGTCACCCTGGGTTTTGCGGCAGTGTTTTTGGACACCTTAAGGCCCACCTCAGCAAATTTTGCGGAGGCAACGATTTTCGACATCTCCGCCTGCGATGGCGTGCGAATATCGCGCCGCCCCGCTTCAACTCTCGCACCTTATGCACTCTGACGCCCAAAGCAGGCGCTACCTCTTTGCGGACCTTGTCCGCAATTTGCCTCCCTGATAAGGCCGGATCGTCACATGCAACGACTGCCGACCAGGTCTCCCGGATTTTCCAGCAGCAGGTGAGGCGATAAGGTGCGCGCCTCTAGCAGCGGCGGCTGCGTATGAGACGGCCGAGGCGACCGGTGTCTGCTTCTTAAGGCGGTCCTCAAGCACTCCAATCCGTATAAGGAGGGCTGCAACAACCTCCTCGTAGCGGTTGGCTACGAACTGCACCTTCACGTTTGTGGCCGGGTTGGCATAGGAGACCATGAACATCCTACCGATCTCCGATCGGATGTCCCCCATCTCGGCAGCGACGGCACCATTACCTCTCCACTCCCTATCCGAGAAGGATTTTAGAGGACTGGCTGGTGCAACGAAGGTCTTCTCGTGTTCAGCAGAGGATGCAGCAGCGGCGGGGGCTGCGGGAGCGGCAGGGGCTGCGGCAAGGGCAGCGGCAGGGGCAGGGGCAGCGGCAGCGGCAGAAGCAGGGGCAGCGGCAGCGGCAGGGGCTGTCGCAGTGTCAGCGGCAGTTGCATCCAGTGCCATCAACTTGAACCTAGAGGCGTCCCTCAGCGGCGCTTTATTGCGCTTACCTCTGGGTCGTCCTCTGCCCCCACTGCTTCCCCTACTACTAGCACTCTCACTGCCAGAATCTCCAACATCCATTTTGGGTGGCGCCATCCGCCGGTTATCGGCAGTTCCAACCCAAAAGCTTTTCCACCAAGGACTTACCCCTTTATTATCAGCTGGTCGGAAAGCTCTATCAGCTGATCAGCTGATAAAAAGCTTAGCGGTGACACAAACCGCACAGCTGTTTTAGGCAAAATGTGCCTAAATAAGCCTAACGCCTCTCTCGTGACACACGTGGCGCAATGGAAAATTTCCAATGGGAAAAACCCAATTTCACCCGGTTTCACCACTTTTACACAAGGAAAACACGCGCACTGGATTCGCAGGCACAAAACACGAATTTCGTGCTGTTTCTAGCTTCGTATCTGGTCTCTATCAGTCAATATTGGCTACACTCGCGGAGCGTACGGAAAACACGTCTGTTCGCACGAGCGATCTTACACCGACTGTGTAGATAGGGACAGGTGTGGTGTGTCTCGGATCCCTCCGAACTTATTTAACGTGACGTGTTCCGCACTGAAGGGATTACAGCCACGGCATTCTAATATACCCACAAGGGAGTATATAATGCAAGGGTCTGGGTTAAGCGCCAAACCAACGCCCTGGACTAGAAGCTATAGCTATGTACATAGCAACCACCCCAGTAGCAATTTAAGTACTTGCTTGTCGGGCAAGCACTCCCCCTTGCATAGGGGCGAGATCTATCTAAAATCTCTACTGTTCTTTGGGTCGCAGCACCCGAGTTGTATTAACGCAACATCCACGTCGAGCCCGGGGACTCTACCCGCGATATAGGTGTCAACCACAGCCACCACGAAACTCCCACTAGGGGGCCGACCTCAATGAGTAGCCTTGGAGAACCACTCAACCCGTGGCACCGAAATTTCAGGCTCGGTGGGCCTCACCCCTTCAGCTCCGACAAGCTCGGATGGGGCAACCATGTCATATTAGTCGCCTCCTACGACAAGCAATGACAGGCTGTGGCAGTATTCTTCGCCGTTGTGGTGCTGAGGGTTCTACCATGAAGGAAAGCGTTGAACGACCCGTGTCCTGTCAGCAAGAATCCGGCTCTTAAGGTGAAGACAAAGTCCTTCCTCTTGTAGACGAACGCTGCCTCTGGGAAAAACTGGCGAGTCACAAAACCGTGAGCCGCTTGGTCCCATCTGAGTTGCCACTCATTTAGCAGACATTCGTCTAGCAGAGCCATCTTGGATTTGCAGTCCAACACAGACAAGTCCTGTCCATAGAGCCAGTCGCTCTCGTCCAGGGGAACGTGCTTTCTGAGCTTAAACTTTACTGCCATCCTGTGAGCATCTAAATCCATTGGAGGAGCACCAGCAAGCACCTGCAGTGCCACCGTGGACACTGTGCGGCATACCGGTAGGCATCCTAATAGGATGGTCCTCTGGCACGAGGTGAGGAGTCTTAGAGACTTGCCCTTGCTCGCTGCCTTGTACCAGACCGAGGCACCGAAGAGTGCACAGGGGACCATGAGTCCGCTGTATATCGTCCTCTTAGCACGGGAGCTGAGCCCCCAATCGACTCGGAGCACCCGTGCTAGCCCTCCGGCAACTCCAGCCAGCCGATCTCTGAGAGCAGAGATATGCGGGAGAAAGCTCATCCGCTCGCCGACTAAGATGCCAAGGTACCGGCATTTGGTGACGTATGGCAGGCTTGCTCCAGCAAGCCGTACCGTCGGTCTCCTAGTGTCTGAAAGATTCCCTTTCAGCAACATGATTGCCGTCTTGCTGGTTGACACACTCACTCCAACCTCAGCTCCCCAGGCTCCCACGATGTCCATCAACTGCTCGCCCTTTCGCTCCAGATCGGCACGGGAATTCCCATCGACGAAAAGTAGCAAGTCATCTGCAAACGCGCTCAGAGCACAATGTGGCTCCAGGCGCTGAAGCAGCACATCCATCAGTAGGTTTCAAATAAATGGAGCACTGACGGACCCTTGCGGGAAGCCCTGTGTAACCGACACTGTGGCCGCTTCGTAACTGCTGATGATACTGGCACTTCGACCGGAGAAATAACTTTTCCACAAGTCTATCTCTCGACAGCCGACGTCGATAAGCCGATCCAGCACCGCGTTCCACTCAACATTGTCGAAGGCACCCTTGCAATCAACAAAGATTCCCAGCAACCTCCTCTCGCGGCTGGTGGAAACGGTGTTTTTGGCGTGCATCCATGCATCCTCCACGCAGCGTCCAGGCCGAAATCCAAATTGCCATCTGCAGGCATCCGGTAGCACATCCTTCAGTCGATTCACCATGAACCCTTCCAGCACCTTTCCGAACACTGGCAAAAGGCATATGCCACGATAAGAGGCAGGATCGCTCCTGTCCTTATCTGGCCCCTTTACCAGCGGTATCACTCTCGGGTGTTTCCACTCGGCAGGAAAATATCCTGCCGAGAGGCATCGAGAGTACAACTTCGTCAGGTGCTGAGGGATAGCACGCCATACCTCCTTGACGATCCCACCCGTGATGCCGTCCATTCCCGGCGATCGCCGGCCTCTCAGCTTCGCGACGCTGGTTGCCACCTCGAAGGCTTCGAGGGTCGGTGGAGCAGCAGGAGTTATACCCTCACGCACTGTGGATTCCGCAACAGGGAAGAAGTTGCGGAGGAGTATATCTGCACAGTCGTGCCATGTCGTAAGACATCCAAGATCTGTTGTCTTTTTCCGGCCTCGGCATATTCGGTAGACGTGCCCCCATGGATCATCCTTGTGCAGTCCCACGAAGTCCCGCCAGTTTTGTTCCTTTGTCATCAGGATAAGCTTCTTATACTGGCCTGAGGCAAGCCTTAATCCAGCGGCAAGTCGCTCAACATCGCCGGTGCCACTCCGACGAGCTGCCTGCAGCCTGCGCCTCAGTCTCCTGACCTCTTGGCTCTTGGTACTTAGTTCAGGATTCCACCATATTACGTTTCCCCTTGCTGCAGGTATCCTGCGCCCTATTACCCTGTCGCACACTTCATGTACGATGGAGCGAAGGGCTGACACATGATCATCCACCGGCGATTCCTCCAGTTCCTCGAGACATTCAGCTGCATCCCTTAGTTCTACTCTGAATCTTCGCCAACTTGCATTGGAGAGCCTCCATTGCGGTACCGGAGCTAGGCTCTCAACGGTACTGCTTGGATCTGGAGTAACCTCAACAGTGATGATGTTGTGGTCACTCAGCACCCAGAAGTCAACTCTCCATTCGTATGTTGCCCACACACGCGCTGCTTCGTTGGTGAAGGTTACGTCGATATCACTTCTGGAGCGGTGATTATCGAACGTAATCACCTGGCTGGCCGTATTAAGCACACAGGCACCGCTTGCAATGATCCTCTCGTCCATGTGCTGTCCCCGTTCGCGATTCAGACGGTCTCCAGAGTTAGCTGGAGTTTTGCTGAACCACATCGGGGAAACCGCATTCGCATCAAGTCCGAGGATTGTCGGTGTCCTGCTGGCTAGCAGCAGAACCGTATCCAGGTAGTCAGTGTAGGGCTGCAGGGCAGCTAAGTACTGGCAGTATACGGAGGACAGAAAAATGGTGCCGTATTTTCCTGTGACACTCACGCACACTCCATAATCCGTCGTCAATGTCTCGATGGGCATGCAGATGGCAGACGGGTCGTCCACGATGATGGCTGCTTTCTTCCTTTTGTCTGCGAAGATTCTCATGCCTCCAGGGAGTCCAGTGAGACGCTTGCCTGCGTCCACATAGGGCTCCTGAATGAGTGCGAACAGGTGGCCAGCACCTCTCATCCGCTTTGCAAGCTCGATGACAGCGCAACGGCCTCGACCACAATTCGCTTGAATGAAGCTGAACATGTTAATGTCTAGCTTGCACCCTGGCTAGCACAGCGCTATATATCGGGCATCCACCCGAGAGCATATAGTGCCCCGAGGGTAGCCCTTTATGGCGGCAGTTACGGCAGTCCACCGCATTTTTGCACTTCGCCGCGACGTGGTCGTTCTGTCCGCACTGGCGGCAGACCTGGTTTTCTCTAGCGTACCGACACTCGCTGACTTTGTGGTCAAAACCAAGGCATCGGTGGCACGCATAGGTGCGCACTTGAGAGCGGCAGCGGTAAGAGAACCACTTGATATACACCCTCCCGCTTTCGAGAACGGCCAACGCCTGATCATCTACTTCCAGCGTCACGTTTATAGTGGCGCTGTTAGCTGCTGACCAGGGCTTGGTCGCCAGGACTACCGCCTTCTGGAACTCCTTCAGCGACATCTCCTCGAAGTTTTTCTCTTTTAACTCCATCATGAACTCATCCGGCGTCACAGTGGTGTCCACACCTGTACCGTCACCCTGGGTTTTGCGGCAGTGTTTTTGGACACCTTAAGGCCCACCTCAGCGAATTTTGCGGAGGCAACGATTTTCGACATCTCCGCCTGCGATGGCGTGCGAATAATCGCGCCGCCCCGCTTCAACTCTCGCACCTTATGCACTCTGACGCCCAAAGCAGGCGCTACCTCTTTGCGGACCTTGTCCGCAATTTGCCTCCCTGATAAGGCCGGATCGTCACATGCAACGACTGCCGACCAGGTCTCCCGGATTTTCCGCGGTGCGGCTACAGGGGCATAGGGGGCGACAGGGGCAGCAGGTGAGGCGATAAGGTGCGCGCCTCTAGCAGCGGCGGCTGCGTATGAGACGGCCGAGGCGACCGGTGTCTGCTTCTTAAGGCGGTCCTCAAGCACTCCAATCCGTATAAGGAGGGCTGCAACAACCTCCTCGTAGCGGTTGGCTACGGACTGCACCTTCACGTTTGTGGCCGGGTTGGCATAGGAGACCATGAACATCCTACCGATCTCCGATCGGATGTCCCCCATCTCGGCAGCGACGGCACCATTACCTCTCCACTCCCTATCCGAGAAGGATTTTAGAGGACTGGCTGGTGCAACGAAGGTCTTCTCGTGTTCAGCAGAGGATGCAGCAGCGGCGGGGGCTGCGGGAGCGGCAGGGGCTGCGGCAAGGGCAGCGGCAGGGGCAGGGGCAGCGGCAGCGGCAGCAGCAGGGGCAGCGGCAGCGGCAGGGGCTGTCGCAGTGTCAGCGGCAGTTGCATCCAGTGCCATCAACTTGCACCTAGAGGCGTCCCTCAGCGGCGCTTTATTGCGCTTACCTCTGGGTCGTCCTCTGCCCCCACTGCTTCCCCTACTACTAGCACTCTCACTGCCAGAATCTCCAACATCCATTTTGGGTAGCGCCATCCGCCGGTTATCGGCAGTTCCAACCCAAAAGCTTTTCCACCAAGGACTTACCCCTTTATTATCAGCTTGTCGGAAAGCTCTATCAGCTGATAAAAAGTTTAGCGAAATGTGCAAAATGGGCAAAATGTGCCTAAATAAGCCTAACGCCTCTCTCAAGAGAGCGCCTCTCTCGTGACACACGTGGCGCAATGGAAAATTTCCAATGGGAAAAACCCAATTTCACCCGGTTTCACCACTTTTACACAAGGAAAACACGCGCACTGGGTTCGCAGGCACAAAACACGAATTTCGTGCTGTTTCTAGCTTCGTATCTGGTCTCTATCAGTCAATATTGGCTACACTCGCGGAGCGTACGGAAAACACGTCTGTTCGCACAAGCGATCTAACACCGACTGTGTAGATAGGGACAGTAGGAATCTCGTTAATCCATTCATGCGCGTCACTAATTAGATGACGAGGCATTTGGCTACCTTAAGAGAGTCATAGTTACTCCCGCCGTTGACCCGCGCTTACTTGAATTTCTTCACTTTGACATTCAGAGCACTGGGCAGAAATCACATTGTGTCAACACCCGCTAGGGCCATCACAATGCTTTGTTTTAATTAGACAGTCGGATTCCCCAAGTCCGTGCCAGTTCTCAATTGATTGTTAATTGATAATCGTTATAATTAATAAGAACTAATTGATTTAACCCAATTAGTATTCTTAAAAATTTTAGCAAGAAAGTTCCACAATTGGCTACAGAACTAAACTATACGGGGAACAAGTAACTAACATAAATGCTAGAAACTCTATTTACCCAGAACGAGCACATAAACCATGTTATTGTTTCCCAATCAAGCCCGACTATCTCAATCTTCAGAGCCAATCCTTATCCCGAAGTTACGGATCTAATTTGCCGACTTCCCTTACCTACATTATTCTATCGACTAGAGACTCTTCACCTTGGAGACCAGCTGCGGATATTGGTACGGCCTGTTGAGAAGTTTGCGTGTCCCCACCATATATTTTCAAGGTCCGAGGAGAAAATATCGACACAACAGTATATGTCATGCTCTTCTAGCCCATCTACCATATCTCTCTGCGAAAGACTTCCATGGTAGTACGGCTATAAAACAGAAAAGAGAACTCTTCCGATATCTCTCGACGGCTTCTTTATGGTCGTTCCTGTTGCCAGGATGAGCACGAGGCCCATATTTAATAACAAACGGATACTCAACAGGTTACGGAATTGGAACCGTATTCGCTTTCGTTAAAAATTATTCAAGTATATTAATTTAGCTAGATTTTATATAATATATATATTTGTTTGGCATTTGTATTTTACTTGAAAATTTTCGGCTTTCGCCTTGAACTTAGGACCGACTAACTCGTGATCAACCACTGTTCACACGAAACCCTTCTCCACTTCAGTCCTCCAAGGTCTCATTCGATTATTTGCTACTACCACCAAGATCTGTACCAATGGCAGCTCCATGCAGGCTTACGCCAAACACTTCTACGCATACCATTGTACCTTCCTACTCACTAAAGTTTCAAAATTTATATTACAAGTAATATAAATTTTCTACTTTAGCGGTAATGTATAGGTATACAACTTAAGCGCCATCCATTTTAAGGGCTAGTTGCTTCGGCAGGTGAGTTGTTACACACTCCTTAGCGGATTTCGACATCCATGATCACCGTCCTGCTGTTTTAAGCAACCAACGCCTTTCATGGTATCTGCATGAGTTGTTAATTTGGGCACCGTAACATTACGTTTGGTTCATCCCACAGCGCCAGTTCTGCTTACCAAAAGTGCCCCACCGGGCACATTATATCATAACCTTGAACTTCATATCAAGAAAGTTAAGGTTCTTACTCATTTAAAGTTTGAGAATAGGTTAAGATCGTTTCGACCCTAAGGCCTCTAATCATTCGCTTTACTTCGGAAGGAACCAGCTACTAGATGGTTCGATTGGTCTTTCGCCCCTATACTCAATTCTGACAATCGATTTGCACGTCAGAACTGTTTCGGTCTTCCATCAGGGTTTCCCCTGACTTCAACCTGATCAAGTATAGTTCACCATCTTTCGGGTCACAGCATATATGCTCAAGGTACGTTCCAGTTAGAGGCATAAATAATATAAATATCATTATACATAACTATATAGAACGCCCCGGGATTGTGTTAATTAGCTATAAATAGTTAAAAAACTAATCCCATTATTAGTCAAGTTAATTACGCTATTAGGTTTATATCCCAATAACTTGCACATATGTTAGACTCCTTGGTCCGTGTTTCAAGACGGGTCCCGAAGGTATCCTGAATCTTTCGCATTTTTAATCCTACAAGTGCATATAATAAACACAAAAATCAATGATAATTATGCCATTATATAATTCCGAAAAATTAACGCACTGTATTCATATAAATCTATCAGCACTTTATCAAATTAATAACATTTATTCTGTGTTAAAATGCAAGCAAATTAATTTGAATAAACTATAAGTTATATTTTATGATAAATTTGGTATGCTAATAGATTACAATGTCCTTATATGGAAAAAAATGCACACTATTATCATAATATTATCATCATCTAGTAATCATTAACGTTATACGGGCCTGGCACCCTCTATGGGTAAATGGCCTCATTTAAGAAGGACTTAAATCGTTAATTTCTCATACTAGAATATTGACGCTCCATACACTGCATCTCACATTTGCCATATAGACAAAGTGACTTAGTGCTGAACGGATTTCTTTTCGCTCGCCGCTACTAAGAAAATCCTTGTTAGTTTCTTTTCCTCCCCTAATTAATATGCTTAAATTCAGGGGGTAGTCCCATATGAGTTGAGGTTGTGTATAACTTTGTCAACGGTTTTCTATTTTCTAATCATTAATAAGAGACAATTCTAGATAAATTTTTATGCTAGACATTTCTCAGTATCATTTGATTGAAAAAGAAAATATTTCTCTTCGTTTTTCACATTCAAATTATTTACTAATGTGTTTTTCATATATTTTTTAATATTATGAATAAAATAATTAAATTATTATTATCCAATAATATACCATGTGCTTATAAAATTTCATTATAAAATTTATACAAGCAACTTCATTAGCATAGTCTTACAACCCTCAACCATATGTAGTCCAAGCAGCACTATAAAATTAATTAAAGTACATAACAGCATGGACTGCGATATGCGTTCAAAATGTCGATGTTCATGTGTCCTGCAGCTCACACGATGACGCACAGTTTGCTGCGTTCTTCATCGACCCATGAGCCGAATGATCCACCGCTTAGAGTTTTATAAATTGGTTTCTTAATTTTGTCAAATATGTTTTTATTGAAAGAAATTAAAAATACACCATTTTACTGGCATATATCAATTCCTTCAATAAATTTATTTTTATACCTAAAACGAATGCTGCGAAATGTCTTAGTTTTATATAACCAATATATATCAAAGTATTTCTTTTTAAATTGCATTTATTGTAAATAAATATATATATATATATATTAATACTTTTTTAGCGATATAAATTGAAATTTATATAAAAAATTAACCTGTATAAAACCAGGTACAACATTGTACATTTTAGGTTGTTGCATTATCCAATGTATGCGCATAACTGAGATGAACAATACATATCGCAATGCGTGTATATTATGGTCCACATACACACAGTATTTTAATTGTGTTTATATACAATAATAATTTAATATTATTATTTAAATAATTCGATTTACTTGTTCGAATTTTTATTTGTTTGCTTTAGCTGCTTATTATTTCTCTCGTTGTATTAAATACAATATATAATTTTAATATTTGCATTATTTCGATTTGCTTGTTCGAAATTTCATTTGATCTATATTAGATCATATACATTTTGGCAATTCATATTTTATTTGTAATACTATAATGTATTCATTATAATATAAACAAATATTTTATTAACGGTAAGGATATTAAAACAATTCCGCAGGTTCACCTACGGAAACCTTGTTACGACTTTTACTTCCTCTAAATAAACAAGTTCGATCGGTCTTACACACCTGGACCTGGTAAGTTTTCCCGTGTTGAGTCAAATTAAGCCGCAGGCACCACTCCTGGTGGTGCCCTTCCGTCAATTCCTTTAAGTTTCAGCTTTGCAACCATACTTCCCCCGGAGCCCAAAAGCTTTGGTTTCTTGGGAAGCGACTGAGAGAGCCATAAAAGTAGCTACACCCAATTGCTAGCTGGCATCGTTTATGGTTAGAACTAGGGCGGTATCTGATCGCCTTCGAACCTCTAACTTTCGTTCTTGATTAATGAAAACATCTTTGGCAAATGCTTTTGCTTCAATTAGTCTTACGACGGTCCAAGAATTTCAACTCTCGCGTCGTAATAATAATGCCCCCAAACTGCTTCTATTAATCATTACCTCTTGATCTGAAAACCAATGAAAGCAGAACAGAGGTCTTATTTCAGTATCCCATGCACAGAATATTCCGGCATTTTAAGCCTGCTTTAAGCACTCTAATTTGTTCAAAGTAATTGTACCGGCCCACAATAATACTCGTTTAAGAGCACTAATGCAGGTTTTTAAATAGGATGGATAGCACATGTAAGAACCCCACCGGTAATACGCTTACATACATTAAGGTATAGTACTAACCACAATTGTAAGTTGTACTACCCGTATGAAGCACAAGTTCAACTACGAACGTTTTAACCGCAACAACTTTAATATACGCTATTGGAGCTGGAATTACCGCGGCTGCTGGCACCAGACTTGCCCTCCAATTGGTCCTTGTTAAAGGATTTAAAGTGTACTCATTCCAATTACAGGGCCTCGGATATGAGTCCTGTATTGTTATTTTTCGTCACTACCTCCCCGAGCTGGGAGTGGGTAATTTACGCGCCTGCTGCCTTCCTTAGATGTGGTATCCGTTTCTCAGGCTCCCTCTCCGGAATCGAACCCTGATTCCCCGTTACCCCTTGCAACCATGGTAGTCCTGATACTACAATCAAAAGCTGATAGGGCAGACATTTGAAAAATCTGTCGTCGGTACAAGACCATACGATCTGCATGTTATCTAGAGGTCAACCAACATAGCGATCTTGCGATCGCTTGGTTTTAACCTAATAAAAGCACATGTTCCATAAGGTTCATGTTTTAATTGCATGTATTAGCTCTAGAATTACCACAGTTATCCAAGTAACTATTAACGATCTAAGGAACCATAACTGATATAATGAGCATTTTGCGGTTTCACTTTTAATTCGTGTGTACTTAGACATGCATGGCTTAATCTTTGAGACAAGCATATAACTACTGGCAGGATCAACCAGAATAATGTTTTTATTCATATTTCATTCATATTTTTTGAATAGAAATTAGCAATATATATGTTGTTATAGATTTTATTTCTATCGAATACGGCCATTTTTATATAGCATTCGTATACGTTTGTTTTCCAATTTATACTTGTTTCGCCACTAATAATAACAAGTTTTTATTGATGTCAAAAAGAATCATATTCTTTATAAACACAATATTTATTTTTCATATATTTTTTTATATATGTACATTTCATTCTAAAATATCATTTTTGTTCGACATACATAATATATTGTATCCACACATGTACAATTTTTGTTTAACCAATATAAGATATTGAGTTAATCATTTGTATTTTGACGATAAATTTAAAATTTATCTATATATATCCATATAAGTGTCTGGTAATATATGAAATAGAAGACTTTTATGTACTATAATTATTTAATAATACACATATAATATAAATCATGTTAGCCTACCTCCTCAAATTAACGATAAAATTCGGAAACATTTCGCTAGTAGTGTATGGGGAAATTCGACTAGGTAATCTCATAAATATGTCACTTATATGTCATATCTATACAATTCATGCACTTTTATATGTTTATTTGCTATATTATACATTATTATGCCTTATAGGTATTATACCTATAAGCCATATCCATACGATTGCTTTAAATAAATATATGTATAATTTTTTATACATAATTTTTTTTTTTATTTATGTATGGTTTTTATTCATATCCTAATACTGTATTCACTTTTATATGGATATGATTGGCGGTTTATATAGTATTGACAAAATCGTAAGTTTGACCAATACGAGGAGAGGTCCGCCAACGACCACCTCCCTATATGTGTTTTTGGACACGCTTTCGACATTCGACTGCTTACTATACTAGGGGCTACCCGCTCCATATGATATTCTCTCGTATAACAGGAGAATGCAAGAAATATTCGTATTTTATGAATATAATCCATTTATTTTTCAATATCCATACGTTTTACCTAGTCTTTAGTACGGTATTGACAAAATCCTATGCATTTGCATAAGATTTATTTTGCCACAATTTATAGAAATAGTGCCGCCCTCACTAGGTATAAATATCTCATTTCGCTAGTAGTGTATGGGGAAATTATATATATATATATAATAATATAATATAATATAATAATAAATATAATATAATATAATATAATATAATAATAATAATATAATATATATAATATAATATAATATAATATAATATAATATAATATAATATAATATAATATAATATAATATAATATAATATAATATAATATAATATAATATAATATAATATAATATAATATAATATAATATAATATAATATAATATAATAATAT
>NW_026114535.1:5465000-5483723 GCF_025231255.1 Drosophila biarmipes
AAAGGCCATCCACAAAATCATGGGCGGATAACGGCATAGCGACAAAAGAGTCAGTAGGAGGAGACCAAGAAATATCAGGTAGGTTAAAGTCACCTAAAAAAACAATCAAAAGGTCTCTGTTAGAAAGAAGGGATGAAACAGATTTTATTGCAGACAGATGGTGCTCATAAATTACTAGGTCAGAGCCAGGTGGAATATAAGAACATGTAACAAAAACAGATAACGATTGCAAAGAAACTTTTACACTTAGAAATTCAGATGTTAGGCTAGAGGTAACGGCAATCAGGACACCGCCCCCCTATGTGAGTGGCGATCGGTCCTATAAGTATTAAAGTTATTACCCAGAACTTCAGAGTCGGATATCCCTGGTTTCAGCCAAGTTTCCGAAAAGCTAAAATATCTTCTGTAAATGCAGAGGAGTCAGCATAAAGCTTGGGTAGCTTCATATTTAATCCCCTAACATTTTGATACGCCAACATTAGACTTTTTAGTTTTTTGACACAGTGGAGGGCCTGTTATTTGTTCTTGGTTTATTTGGGACAAATTCTTTAATTACTAAACCATCATTAAGCCAAAAGCTTTCAGAAAGTAAAACATTAAAAATGTCAGGCGGAGCAAATATTTTAAAAGAAGATATCCTACGAGCATATGAAAATCGAAATTGTTCAACTGCAATATCTTCGGATGGGAATTTTTCACGTATAAATTCCAGAACATCCTCAGATGTGTTATCTGGGGTGAATCTAGAAACAAATAATTGCTTCCTTTGTGGAACAACTGAAAGTTTCTTACGCTTCCTAGCAGCAGTCAGAACCTCACTAGGCTGAGATCCAGGATCGGTGCCTACAGTACCTATAGGAACGGTCGGCACTGATTTCTTTGACTTAGCCAGTACAGAAGCTTTTAGTCCGGAAACATGGGTTACACTCGAGCTAGCTGTATCCATACGCACATTTGGTTCGCCTAACCCTGTGTCGACAGGAACTGCTGCTAGCAAGTTCGGATTTGGGTTGGATTCCATGGCGGTATTAACGGCGGTTAGGCTGGCTTTTTTGCGTTTAGGCTACTCTGTTAATAATTTTTTATTATTAAACTGGGCACAGACGGTATTGAACCCCTCATTGAGTTGCCTAAAAGCAGATATTCAACAGGCTGTCTCGAGTCTGCTTCATAAAGCCGCTCATCTCAACCACCATTTCCTTGCAGGAATCACATGACCACATTAACCAAAATTTATCAAAACGTAAGAGCACGAGAGAGAGAAAAAAATATTCTATCGACTGAGCGTGGCTTGTACTACACTAACAACTTTCAGTACGAACAAATACAAGAAATCAAGAAAGAGAGAGAGAGAGAGTTGCAGAAAATAGCACCGAAAAAGTCTACTAGAAATTCAGCGGGTGCATAGAGAGCAGGTTACCGTTATTAAATAGAGCGAGGGAGATTGAGAGAGAGTAAAAGAGTTTTAGCAAGTTTAGGAGCGTACGTACAAAAACAAAGCTATGGGATTAAACAAATCTAATAGAAATGTTAAAATAACTATTACCACGTACCCGTTACTGGGAGATCTATTTAGAATTACTAGCACAGTTAGGCTAATCTTTGTAAATAAATACACACAGAACACTCGCACAAAAATCACTGGAAAAGACAAAAACTCGGAGCACAAACACAGCTGTTCACAAGCGACGATAAATCGATTTATATATATTTATATATATGTATCCTTAAAATAAAATATATATATATATATATATATATATATATGTAGTGTGCGGATTTAATTGCCAATCGATTGGGAATTTATTATTGAACCCTTTGCGTTAAGACACCCCTGACTGGGAAACTTTTTAATGTATCTTAAAAAAATACTAAATAATTGTTGGCCCAAAATTGAAGCTGATAACCTATGAAAAAAAAACAGAATTTTCGAAAATTTTTTGGTTCGCTAATTGGCTAATGGGAGTACAAATTAGGCAATTTGGGAACGAAAAAGAAATGGCTGCGATTGTATTGCTATCCTCTTTTATCGAGTTGTGGCAATTCGTTAGAAGGGGACAACATGATGCTACACATTCAAATGGCAACATGGGTATTGTTGTCATCTTATAACGAAATGTGCAAGCAATGCGCCAATCGCAGCGCCCTAGCACCATACTCTTGTATTGTTATATATATATATATATATATATATATATATAGTGTGTGGATTTAATTGCCAATCAATTGGGATTTTATTATTGAACCTTTTGCGTTAAGACACCATTGACTGGGTCACGTTTTAACGTATCCTTAAAATAATACTAAATAATTGTTGGCCCAAAATTGAAGTTGATATCTTATGGGAAAAAACAGAACTTCCGGAATTTTTTTGGTTCGCTACTTGGCTAATAGGTGTACAGATTAGGCAATTTGGGAACGAAAACAAATGGCCTTCGTTAGAAGGGGACAACATGATGCTATACATTTAAATGGCAGCATGGGTATTGTTGTCATCTTCTAACGAAATGTGCAAGCAATGGGGCATTGGCAGCGCCCTTGCACCATACTCTTGCATTGTTATCTTCTTCTAACGAATGGTGTTAGCAATAAGCCAATCGGAGCGTACGAGTTATGTTGAAAGGGCAGCAAACCTATAGCTCCTATATATTTATTGTTATATTAAGGCAAGTCATATATATATATATATATAAATATATGTATAAATATATATATAAATATACAATACAATACAATCGCCGCCATTTTGTTTTCGTTCCCATATTGCCTAATTTGTACACCCATTAGCCAAGTAGCGAACAAAAAATTTCCGAAAGTTCTGTTTTTTTCCATAAGTTATCAACTTCAATTTTGAGCCAACAATTATTTAGTATTTTTTTAAGGATACGTTAAAAAGTCTCACAGTCAGGGGTGTCTTAACGCAAAAGGTTCAATAATAAATTCCCAATCGTTTGCAATTAAATCCGCACACTATATATATATATATAAATATATTTATAAATATATATATATATAAATATATATATAAATACATATATATATATATATATATATACACACATATGCACACTGTATATATTTATATATAAATATATTTATAATTATATATATATATAAATATATATATAAATACATTTATATATATCGCCGTTGTCAGGCGACCGTTGCTTGGATGTTGTCGCTTTAAGAAGTACCGTTGTAGCGAGGCGACAGCGTTGTGTCGCTGTCGCCGATCGTGGTTCGGTAGTATGCACAGTAGGTAGAGAACTAGACGCAGGCAGTTGCGTACCAGAACTTGAAGTGTGTACAAGGCCGAAACTCGTTGCGCCACAAGGGAAGACAACAACAACAACAACGATCATGATTCGACATCAGAAGTGGGATCTGGCCACCAGCCTTCCACACTAAATGGACCATGGCGTACCCTGATGGACTTGCAAAATAAAAATTTAATTGAACTAGTGAGAGCCATAAAAACAACTGTACCTGATGCAGGGCAGAACATAAGTGTGCAACTACCCAAATTCAACCAAGACAAACCAGGCGCCAACGCATCATCGTGGTGCACAACTGTGGAAATAATTTTACAAGAAAACACATTGAGAAGCAGTGCGTTGGTTATGGCTTTGAGTTCGGCTTTAGAAGGTAGTGCTTCGCAATGGCTTTCGCAAGTGTGCTATGCTGAAATTACTTGGCCTGAGTTTAAAGAATTGTTTATACAACGCTTCGACACTATAGAAACACCAGCCGCTATGTTTCTTAATATGCTAACAAATCGACCGACTGATGGCGAGAGTCTGGCTGTTCATGCAAGTCGCATGGTTACCGAACTAACGACGAAATGGCGCCAAATGGACAACGAAGAGATTGCTGTGTCTGTGACCATTGCGCTGCTGGCAAGCTTCGATCACCGATTGCAGCGTTTAAGGTTAACATCAAATGTTCGAACCAGAGGCGATTTACAGTCCGAATTAAAAGCATTCACTTTTATTAAAAGGAAAAGCGGCGCTATGGAGCATCAGTCTGAAACTTATTCTAAACGGCAAAAACAATCAAAACAATAGAGTGCCATTTCTGCGGAAAAGTGGGCCATAAAATGTCTGAATGCAGATTCAGGAAACAACAGAATCAATTCGCGACTGATAAAACCCAACATGGCAGGCATGATGTTCATCACCGTGGAAAATCAAATTTAACTTGCTACAAGTGCGGAGAACTGGGTCACATATCCACCCAATGTACAAAGAAGGAAGCTGATAAGAACAAGGCATTCAACCGGGAGAAGCGATTGGAACTGTGCAGCGTTGCAGTACCAAAGGGATGCCTGAACCATAGAAGCCAAATTTTTGAAATCACCTTCGATTCGGGATCGGAATGCTCGTTGATAAAAGAAAAGCTAAGTATCAAATTTTCTGGTAAAAGATTCAATAATATTGTTATGTTAAAATGTATCGGCAGCAATGGAATATGTAGTACTGTACAAATGTTAAGCAATGTAAAAATTGACGATTATTGTATTGAAATTTTGTTTCACGTAATAGGCTATGATGATATGCAAAACGACATTGTAATTGGCCGTGAGATATTAAATCAGGGTCTTGATATTGTCATTTCATCAAACCAATTTAGGATCTCAAAGACCAAAGTAGTTAATTTGTGTACCGGCAATGAGCCAGCCGATATTGATACTGAGCTTGAGGGACAAGATAAAATAAAACTACATTCACTGTTGGCAAAGTACTCACTGTTGGCAAAGTACTCAAATTTATTTATAACTGGGATCCTAAGTACTAAAGTCAGAATTGGCAAAATGAAAATTAGGTTGATTGATCCAACAAAAACCGTACAGAGAAGGCCATATCGTTTAAGTCCATGCGAGCGAGATTTGGTTAGGGAAAAAATTAATGAACTGCTAACATGCAATATAATTAGGCCAAGCTGCTCACCTTATGCAAGCCCTATATTATAAGTGAAGAAAAAAAATGGTACGGACAGACTTTGTGTTGACTTTAGAGAGCTGAATTCAAATACGGTCGTTGATAAATACCCTTTACCACTTATACAAGATCAAATCAATAGGCTTGGGGGAGTTAATTACTTTACATGTCTAGACATGGCCAGCGGATATTACCAAATTCCTTTACATTCAGATTCTATCGAGTACACGGCGTTTGTGACTCCGGATGGTCAATACGAGTTTCAATCCATGCCATTTGGGCTTAAAAACGCACCTTCTGTTTTTTAACGATTAGTAATACAGGCGCTAGGGGATCTAGCAAATTTCGTTGTCATCGTCTATATGGATGATATCATAATAGCCGCCTCAACAAAATGCGAGGCGCTAGAAAGATTACAGATCATTCTAGATGTTTTGACAAAGGCTGGGTTTTCATTCAATCTTACAAAGTGCTCATTCATGAAAACATCGGTTCAATATTTGGGTTACAATATAAGTGCGGGTGAGATTAGTCCAAACCCACAGAAAGTTGTAGCGTTGAATGCTCTTCCGCCTCCACAGTCAGTCACTTCACTTAGACAATTCATTGAGCTAGCATCCTATTTCCGACAGTTTATTAAGGGATTTTCACAATTAATGAAACCGTTATATTTCTTAACTGTAGATAAAAACAAATTTATTTGGAAAACAGAGCATGAACAGATATGGAAAAACGTCATTGCCACTTTTGCCGACAAACCAGTCCTTGTTATTTTTGACCCTTATTATCCAATCGAATTGCACACAGACGCTAGTTGCAGTGGCTACGGTGCAATTTTATTACACAAAATTAATAACAAACCCCAGGTAATAGAATACTATAGCCAAACTACTTCATCGGCAGAATCCAGATACTCGTACGAGTGTTGTTTCGTACCTCAGCTGTCGTAACGCCATTAATCATTTTCGACATTATTTGCTCGGCAGGAACTTTGTAGTTTATACTGATCGCAACTCGCTTAAGGCGTCGAGAAATAAACAAGATTTAACCCCCAGAGCACAGCGTTGGTGGGCTTATTTGCAGTCATTCTCATTCGATATTCAGTATAGACAAGGGAAAAGGATGGCACACGTTGATTTTATATCGAGAAATCCCCTTTCAAAAAAGTCTACTACAACCGCAAAAATAGTCGAAGAGAAAAGAGTAAATTTAGCTGAAATTTCAAGCAACTGGCTTATTGCTGAACAACGTCGAGATTTGGACATAATCGAAATTGTTAAACATTTTAAAAACTTTTTTTTTCTCTGCCTGAAGATATTGCGAAAACCTATGAAATAAGGGCAGAAGTTCTTCATCGAAAGATACAAAGAAATGGGAGAACACGTTGCTTACCAGTGGTGCCACGAGCTTTCAGATAGTCTGTCATAAATCATGTGCATGAGTCCATAATGCATTTAGGTTTCGAAAAGACATTAGATAAAACTTACGATTTCTACTGATTTGACAATATGTCAAAATACGTAATAAAAATTTGTCGACAACTGCATGCATCACTTGTAAAATGTCAAAATCCACTTCAGGAAAAATACAGGTGGAGTTGCATCCAATACCAAAAGTCACTATTCCTTGACACACTATCCACATCGATATCACAGAAAAATTAAGTGGCAAGAGTGATCAGAAGGAGTATGTTATTGTTCAGATAGACGCTTTTTCCAAATATGTCTATCTTAGTCATAGTCTTAAATTAGACAGTGAGAGTTGTATAAGGGCCGTTTCATTGTTTGGAGTACCAAACCGAATAAAAGCTGACCAGGGAAGGTGTTTTACAGGCGCAAAGTTCAGTCAATTTTGTTCAGATCAAAAAATAAACTTGCATTTGATAGCCACTGGTGCAAGTCGAGCTAATGGTCAAGTGGAGCGAACAATGAGCAAGTTGCAGAATATGTTAACGGCGGTTGAAACGGGAACGCAGTCTTGGCAGGATGTGTTGGGAGAGGTTCAGTTGGCAATCAATTGTACAACCAATCGCACTACGAAAGCAAGTCCTTTAGAAATGTTATTGGGAAAGCACGCCCATTGGGATTACTTCCACCTAGTGATATAGAAAATGTTATTGATTTGCCAAACGTAAGAGCGCAAGCTGCAAAGAATGTATTAGCCAGTGCAGCTTATGATAAAGAACGATTTGATAGAAATAAGGCAAAAGTAAAAAGGCACAAAATTGGAGATTTCGTATTACTTAAGAGCGAACAAAGACACCAGAGCAATCTAAGTCCAAAATTTAGGGGGCCTTTTGAAATAGTAAAAGTTCTAGAAGGAGACAGGTACATTTTAAAGTCTTTAACTAATAAAAGATATTATAAATATGCACATGAGGATTTAAGAAAATTACCAGAGGGGCAAGTGCCCGAAAAGCTAAATGTGTACGATGATTATAATAATTTAGATAAAAGAAACGTAACCGCTACAGAAAAGAGTGAAAAAAAAAAATGAATTGAATTGATGGAAAATTATGGTTATGGAACTGAATATTGTTTTGTGAAACTCTTAATATGATAATTTGTTATGAATTAAGATAAGAAAATTGGATTTTCTTATGAAACTATTTAATGTTCAGTCTAATAATGAAAAGAAAGAAAGAAAATTCGAATGTTGCTATTTTCTACACGAGGTCATGTTAGGGTCAGGATGGCCGTGTCGGCTCATTGAAACTGCGTGGTTGCGAATGTATGTGTGTGTGTGTGCGAATACACATTTTCGGGTATTCCACCAGAGTGATAATATTGCATCAGCCTCTTGCGCTGTGAGTGTGTGCTTGCCAGGCAACCGTTGTCAGGCGATCGTTGCTTGGATGTTGTCGCTTTAAGAAGTACCGTTGTAGCGAGGCGACAGCGTTGTGTCGCTGTCGCCGATCGTGGTTCGATATATTAAATATGTATATATATGTATATATATACAAAATATGTATATATATGTATATATATATATACATATATATATATTTTTTTTTATAAATATATATATATATAAATATATAAATATATATATATATATATATTAATTCGTTAGATTTCGACGCTCCGATTGGCTTATTGCTAAAACCATTTGTTAGAAGAAGATAACAATATAAAAGTATGGTGCTAGGGCGCTGCGATTGGCGCATTGCTTGCACATTTCGTTAGATGATGACAACAATACTTTGCTAATGGGTGTACAAATTAGGCAATTTGGGAACGAAAACAAAATGGCGGCGATTGTATTGCTATACTCTTCTATCGAATTGTGGCAATTCGTTAGAAGGGGACAACATGATGCTACACATTCAAATGGCAGCATGGGTATTGTTGTCATCTTCTGTCAAAATGGCGGCGATTGTATTGCTATACTCTTCTATCGAATTGTGGCAATTCGTTAGAATGTTAAAAGGGCATCGAACCTGTCACATTGGCACTTATGCCAATGGTTTTTCCAATCCTCAAAGCACTTCCCATAAGCATTTTTCGGTATAGCCTTGAGCTCTTCCAGCGATGCAGTCTTTATCTCTTCAATCGTTGCAAATCTCCGTCCCTTTATAGGTCTCTTTAGTTTTGGGAACAAGAAAAAGTCACATGGGGCCAAATCCGGTGAATATGGTGGCTGAGGCTTTATTGTGGTGCTGTTTTTGGCCAAAAAATCTCTCACAAGCAAAGATGAGTGAGCAGAGGCATTATCGTGATGCAAAAGCCTTAAATTTTTTTTCCACAATTCTGGACGTTTCTTTCGTATTACTTCTCGCAAACGGCGCATAACTTCCAGATAATACTGTGTATTGACCGTACGACCATATGGTAAGAACTCCTGATGCACCACGCCATGGTAATCGAAGAATACAGTGATCAAAACTTTGACATTTGATCGAACTTGGCGTGCTTTTTTCGGTCTTGGCTCACCTGGGCTCTTCCATTGTTACGATTGGGCTTTGGTTTTGATATCATAACCATATACCCATGATTCGTCACCAGTTATGACCCTTTTGAGTAAATCTGGGTCGTCGTTGACGTCATCCAACAGCTCTTGAGCGATGCTCATGCGACGGTTCTTTTGGCCAAAATTCAGCAATTTTTGAACAAACTTCTCTAACACACGACTCATGACCAAAACGTTTGAAAAAATTTCATGGCACGAGCCAAGCGATATACCGAAATCTTCAGCAACTTCTCTGACAGTGATTCGACGATTTTCCAAAACACTGCTTGAACGTTTTCATCAGTTGTTGACGTGCTTGGGCGTCCAGAGCGAAGCTCGTCATTGGCATCTTCCCGGCCATCTTGGAAGAGTTTGTACCACTTGTAAACATTTTTTTTACTCAGAACAGTTTCACCGTATGCCACTGTCAACATTTCAAGAGTTTCGGAGCACTTAATTTGATTTTTTACACAAAATTTGATGCAAATCCTTTGATCTATTCTTTTCGATAGCAAAAAATCACTGAGCACGCAAAACAACTTGTTACCTTTACGCCTCTCACAACTAAACCAAAAAGGGGATTCAATTGAAACTTGGTACAGATTTTAGGGAAGAGTGTACCAACATAACAAAACAAAAAAATCGATAATCGAAAATATGTTGCCCGCGAACTTTGAAAAATCACCTTACTTTTTGAACACACCTCGTATATATATATATAAAGATAAGACAAAGGCATATACATACATACATACATATAAATATATATATACATATATATATATTTATTTATTTAAATATATATATATATATTTATTTATTTAAATATATATATATTTATTTATTTAAATATATATATATATATTTATTTAAATATATATAAATATATATATATATATAGCTCCTATCTATTGAATTGCTATATTAAGGCAAGTCATATATATTTATATATATATACCAAGTTTATATATATATATGACTTGCCTTAATATAGCAATTCAATAGATAGGAGCTATAGGTTCGCTGCCCTTTCAACATAACTCGGACGCTCCGATTGGCGTATTGCTAACACCATTCGTTAGAAGAAGATAACAATGCAAGAGTATGGTGCTAGGGCGCTGCGATTGGCGCATTGCTTGACCATTTCGTTAGAAGATGACAAAAATACACATGCTGCTATTTGAATGTATAGCATCATGTTGTCCCCTTCTAACGAATTGCCACAATTCGATAGAAGAGGATAGCAATACAATCGCTGCCATTTTGTTTTCGTTCTCAAATTGCCTAATTTGTACACCCATTAGCCAAGTAGCGAACCAAAAAATTTCCGAAAGTTCGGTTTTTTACCATAAAATGTCAACTTCAATATTGGGCCAACAATTATTTAGTATTTTTTTAAGGATACGTTAAAAAGTGTCCCAGTCAGGGGTATCTTAACGCAAAACGTTCAATAATAAATATATATCTATATATATAAATATATATATGTAAATATAACAATTCAATAGATAGGAGCTATAGGTTCGCTGCCCTTTCAACATAACTCGGACGCTCCGATTGGCGTATTGCTAACACCATTCGTTGGAAGAAGATAACAATGCAAGAGTATGGTGCTAGGGCGCTGCGATTGGCGCATTGCTTGCACATTTCGTTAGAAGATGACAACAATACCCTTGCTGTCATTTGAATGTGTAGCATCATGTTGTCCCCTTCTAACGAATTGGCACAATTCGATAGAAGAGGATAGCAATACAATCGCCGCCATTTTGTTTTCGTTCCCAAATTGCCTACTTTGTACACCTATTAGCCGAGTAGCAAACCAAAAAATTTTCGAAATTCTGTTTTTTTTCCATAAGTTATCAACTTCAATTTTGGGGCCAACAATTATTTAGTATTTTTTTAAGGATTACGTTAAAAAGTGTTTCAGTCAGGGGTATCTTAACGCAAAAGGTTCAATAATAAATTCCCAATCGATTGGCAATTAAATCTGCACAGTATATATAATATATTGTATATAAATATGGATATATATATATAAATATATATATAATAAAATAATATATAAATATATATATAAATAAATATAAATATATAATATATAAATATATAAATATATAAATATATAAATATATAAATATATAAATATATAAATATATAAATACATAAATATATAAATATATAAATATATAAATATATAAATATATAAATATATAAATATAAATATATAAATATATAAATATATTATAAATATATAAATATATAAATATATAAATATATAAATATATAAATATAAATATATAAATATATAAATATATAAATATATAAAATATAAATATATAAATATATAAATATATAAATATAAATATATAAATATATAAATATATAAATATATAAATATATAATATATAAATATATAAATATATAAATATATAAAATATATAAATATATAAATATATAAAATATATAAATTAATATAAATATATAAATATATAAATATATAAATATATAAATATATAAATATATAAATATATAAATATAAATATTAAATATATAAATATATAAAATATATAAATATATAAATATATAAATATATAAATATATAAATAAATAAATATATAATAAATATATAAATATATAAATATATAAATATATAAATATATAAATATATAAATATATAAATATATAAATATATAAATATATTAAATATATAAATATATAAATATATAATATATAAATATATAAATATATAAATATATAAATATATAAATATATAAATAAATATATAAATATATAAATATATAAATATATAAATATATAAATATATAAATATATAAATATATATAATATATAATATATAATATATAATATATAAATATATAAATATATAAATATATAAATTATATAAATATATAAATATATAAATATATAAATTATAAATATATAAATATATAATATATAAATATATAAATATATAAATATATAAATATATAAATATATAAATATATAATATATAAATATATAAATATATAAATATATAAATATATAAATATATAAATATATAAATATATAAATATATAAATATATAAATATATAATATATATAAATATATAAATATATAAATATATAAATATATAAATATATAATATATATATATAAATATATAAATATAAATATTAAATATATAAATATATAAATATATAAATATTATAAATATATAATATATAATATATAAATATATAAATATATAAATATATAAATATATAAATATATAAATATATAAATATATAAATATATAAATATATATAAATATATAAATATATAAATATATATAATATATAAAATATATAAATATATAAATATATAAATATATAAATATATAAATATATAAATATATAAATATAATATATATATAAATATATAAATATATAAATATATAAATATATAAATAATATTAAATATATAAATATATAAATATATAAATATATAAATATATAAATATATAAATATATAAATATATAAATATATAAATATATAAATATATAAATATATAAATATATAATATATAAATATATAAATATATAAATATATAAATATATATATATAAATATAAATATATAAATATATAAATATATAAATATATAATATATAAATATATAAATATATAAATATATAAATATATAATATATAAATATATAAATATATAAATATATAAATATATAAATATATAAATATATAAATATATAAATATATAAATATATAAATATATAAATATATAATATATAAATATTATAAATATATAAATATATAAATATATAAATATATAAATATATAAATATATAAATATATAAATATATAAATATATAAATATATAAATATATAAATATATAAATATAATAATATATAAATATATAAATATATAAATATATAAATATATAAATATATAAATATATAAATATATAATATAAATATATAAATATATAAATATATAAATATATAAATATATAAATATATAATATATAAATATATAAATAATAAATATAATATATAAATATATAAATATATAAATATATAAATATATAAATATATAAATATATAAATATATAAATATATAAATATATAAATATATAAATATATAAATATAATATATAAATATATAAATATATAAATATATAAATATATAAATATATAAATATATTAAATATATAAATATATAAATATATAAATATATAAATATATAAATATATAAATATATAAATATATAAATATATAAATATATAAATATATAAATATATAAATATAATATATAAATATATAAATATATAAATATATAAATATATAAATATATAAATATATAAATATATAAATATATAAATATATAAATATATAAATATATAAATATATAAATATATAATATATAAATATATAAATATATAAATATATAAATATATAAATATATAAATATATAAATATATAAATATATAAAATATATAAATATATAAATATATAATATATATAAATATATAAATATATATAAATATATAAATATATAAATATATAAATATATAAATATATAAATATATAAATATATAAATATATAAATATATAAATATATAAATATATAAATATATAAATATATAAATATATAAATATATAAATATATAAATATATAAATATATAAATATATAAATATATAAATATTATATAAATATATAAATATATAAATATATAAATATATAAATATATAAATATATAAATATATAAATATATAAATATATAAATATATAATATATATAAATATATAAATATATAAATATATAAATATATAAATATATAAATATATAAATATAAAATATTAAATATATAAATATATAAATATATAAATATATAAATATATAAATATATATATAAATATATAAATATATAAATATATAAATATATAAATATATATAAAATATATAAATATATAAATATATAAATATATAAATATATAAATATATAAATATATAAATATATAAATATATAAATATATAAAATATTATAATATATAAATATATAACTATATAAATATATAAATATATAAATATATAAATATATAATATATAAATATATAAATATATAAATATATAAATATATAAATATATAATATATAAATATTAAATATATAAATATATAAATATATAAATATATAAATATATAAATATATAAATATATAAATATATAAATATATAAATATATAAATATATAAATATATAAATATATAAATATATAAATTATAAATATATAAATATTAAATATATAAATATATAAATATATAAATATATAAATATTATAAATATATAAATATATAAATATATAAATATATAAATATATAAATATATAAATATATAAATATATAAATATATAAATATATAATATATAAATATATAAATAATATAAATATATAAATATATAAATATATAAATATATAAATATATAAATATATAAATAAATATATAAATATATAAATATATAAATATATAAATATATAAATATATAAATATATAATATATAAATATAATAAATATATAAATATATAAATATATAAATATAATAAATATATAAATATATAAATATATAAATATATAAATATATAAATATATAAATATATAAATATATCAAATATATAAATATATAAATATATAAATATATAAATATATAAATATATAAATATATAAATATATAAATATATAAATATATAAATATATAAATATATAAATATATAAATATATAAATATATAAATATATAAATATATAAATATATAAAATATATAAATATATAAATATATAAATATATAAATATATAAATATATAAATATATAAATATTATAAATATATAAATATATAATAATAATATATAAATATATAAAATATATAAATATATAAATATATAAATATATAAATATATAAATATATAAATATATAAATATATAAATATATAAATATATAAATATATAAATATATAAATATATAAATATATAAATATATAAATATATAAATATATAAATATATAAATATATAAATATATAAATATATAAATAATATATAAATATATAATATATAAATATATAAATATATAAATATAAATATATAAATATATAAATATATAAATATATAAATATATAAATATATAAATATATAAATATATAAATATATAAATATATAAATATATAAATATATAAATATATAAATATATAAAATATAAATATATAAATATATAAATATATAAATATATAAATATATAAATATATAAATATATAAATATATAAATATATAAATATATAAATATATAAATATATAAATATATAAATAATAAAATATATAAATATATAAATATATAAATATATAAATATATAAATATATAAATATATAAATAATATAAATATATAAATATATAAATATATAAATATATAAATATATAAATATATAATATATATATAAATATATAAATATATAAATATATATAATATATAAATATATAAATATATAAATATATAAATATATAAATATATAAATATATAAATATATAAATATATAAATATATAAATATATAAATATATAAATATATAAATATATATAAATATATAAATATATAAATATATAAATATATAAATATATAAATAATATAAATATAATAAATATATAAATATATAAATATATAAATATATAAATATATAAATATATAAATATATAAATATATAAATATATAAATATATAAATATATAAATATATAAATATATAAATATATAAATATATAAATATATAAATATAAATAATATAAATATATAAATATATAAATATATAAATATATAAATATATAAAATATATAAATATATAAATATATAAAATATATAATATATAAATATATAAATATATAAATATATAAATATATAAATATATAAATATATAAATATATAAATATATAAATATATAAATATATAAATAATAAATATATAAATATATAAATATATAAATATATAAATATATAAATATATAAATATATAAATATATAAATATATAAATATATAAATATATAAATATATAAATATATAAATATATAAATATATAAATATATAAATATATAAATATATAAATATATAAATATATAAATATATAAATATAAATATATAAATATATAAATATATAAATATATAAATATATAAATATATAAATATATAAATATATAAATATATTAAATATATAAATATATAATATATAAATATATAAATATATAAATATATAAATATATAAATATATAAATATATAAATATATAAATATATAAATATATAAATATATAATATATAAATATATAAATATATAAATATATAAATATATAAATATATAAATATATAAATATATAAATATATAAATATATAAATATATAAAATATATAAATATATAAATATATAAATATATAAATATATAAATATAATATATAAATATAAATATATAAATATATAAATATATAAATATATAAATATATATAAATATATAAATATATAAATATATAAAATATAAATATATAAATATATAAATATATAAATATATAAATATATAAATATATAATATATAATATAAATATATAAATATATAATATATAAATATATAAATATATAAATATATAAATATATAAATATATAAATATATAAATATATAAATATATAAATATATAAATATATAAATATATAAATATATAAATATATAAATATATAAATATATAAATAATATAAATATATAAATATATAAATATATAAATATATAAATATATAAATATATAATATATAAATATATAAATATATAAATATATAAATATATAAATATATAAATATATAAATATATAAATATATAAATATATAAATATATAAATATATAAATATAAATATATAAATATATAAATATATAAAATATATAAATATATAAATATATAAATATATAAATATATAAATATATAAATTATAATATATAAATATTAAATATATAAATATATAAAATATATAAATATATAAATATATAAATATATAAATATATAAATATATAAATATATAATATATAAATATATAAATATATAAATATATAAATATATAAATATATAAATATATAAATAATATAATATATAAATATATAATTATATAAATATATAAATATATAAATATATAAATATATAAATATATAAATATATAAATATATAAATATATAAATATATAAATATATAAATATATAAATATATAAATATATAAATATATAAATAATATAAATATATAAATATATAAATATATAAATATATAAATATATATATATATAAATATATAAATATATAAATATATAAATATATAAATATATAATATATAAATATATAAATATATAAATATATAAATATATAAATATAAATTATAAATATATAAATATATAAATATATAAATATATAAATATATAAATATATAAATATAGAAATATATAAATATATAAATATATAAATATATAAATATATAAATATATAAATATATAAATATATAAATATATAAATATATAAATATATAAATATATAAATATATAAATATATAAATATATAAATATATAAATATATAAATATATAAATATATAAATATATAAATATATAAATATATAAATATATAAATATATAAATATATAAATATATAAATATATAAATATATAAATATATAAATATATAAATATATAAATATATAAATATATAAATATATAAATATATAAATATATAAATATATAAATATATAAATATATAAAATATATAAATATATAAATATATAATATATAAATATATAAATATATAAATATATAAATATATAAATATATAAATATATATATATAATATATAAATATATAAATATATAAATATATAAATATATAAATATATATAATATATAAATATATAAATATATAAATATATAAATATATAAATATATTAAATATAGTAAATATATAAATATATAAATATATAAATATATAAATATATAAATAATATAAATATATAAATATATAAATATATAAATATATAAATATATAAATATATAAATATATAAATATATAAATATATAAATATATAAATATATAAATATATAAATATATAAATATATAAATATATAAATATATAAATATATAAATATATAAAATATATAAATATATAAATATATAAATATATAAATATATAATATATAAATATATATATAAATATATAAATATATAAATATATAAATATATAAATATATAAATATATAAATATATAAATATATAAATATATAAATATATAAATATATAATATATAAATATATAAATATATAAAATATATAAATATATAAATATATAAATATATAAATATATAAATATATAAATATATAAATATATAAATATATAAATATATAATATATAAATATATAAATATATAAAATATATAAATATATAAATATATAAATATATAAATATATAAATATATAAATATATAAATATATAAATATATAAATATATAAATATATAAATATATAAATATATAAATATATAAATATATAAATATATAAATATATAAATATATAAATATATAAAATATATAAATATATAAATATATAAATATATAAATATATAAATATATAAATATATAAATATATAAATATATAAATATATAAATATATAAATATATAAATATATAAATATATAAATATATAAATATATAAATATATAAATATATAAATATATAAATATATAAATATATAAATATATAAATATATAAATATATAAATATATAATATATAATATATAAATATATTTATA